>NC_051425.1:23294195-23299195 GCF_015228065.2 Penaeus monodon | reverse complement strand
GTTGGTGTGTCTGGTGTGTGTGTGTGTAGGTGTGTAGGTTTTCCTTCCCAACCAGATGAAAATTAAAGCTTAATTTCAGGCTGAACTAAGGGAAAATGGGCCACTCACGCAGGTAATGTCGCCACACCTGCAACAAATTAAGCACGGGGAAGCGCCGTCACTGTGAGAGATCAGCGAGAGAGAGGAGAGAAGAGCAGGAGATGAGGAGAGAGGAGGGAGAGAGAGAGAGAAGAGAGAGGAGAAGGGAAGGCGAGAGAGAGAGAGAGATATGCAGGGGGGGGGGAGAGAGAGAGAGAGAGAAGAGAGAGAGAGAGGAGGAGTGAGAGAGATGAGCAGAGAAGAGGAGAGAGAGAGAGAGAGGTAGGAAGGGAGAGAGAGGATAGAGAGAGAGAGAGAGAGGAGGAGAGAGAGAGAGACGAGAGAGAGAGATAGAGAGACAGAAGACAGAGAGGAGAGAGAGAGAGAGAGAGGGAGAGACAGAGAGAGAGAGAGAGATAGGGAGATGGGAGGGAGCATAGCGAGAGAGAGAGAGACGAGGAGAAGAGAAGAACGCTGAGAGAGAAGGGAGGAGAGAGAGAGGAAGAGAGGGAGGGAGGGAGAGGGAGAGAGAGAGACGAAGAGGACGGAGCAGAGAGAGATGAGAGGAGAGAGACAGAGAGAGAGAGAAGAGGGAGAGGGAGGGATGAGAAAGAGAGAGAGAGAGGATGATGAGAGAGAGAGGACATGAGAGAGAGAGAGAGAGAGAAGATAGAGAGAGAGAGAGGAGAAGGAGAGTGAGAGGGAGAGAGAGAGAGAGAGAAGAGGAGAGAGAGAGAGAGAACGGAGAAGAGAGAGAGGAGAGGGAGAGTGAGAGAGAGTATTGAGAGAGAGGAGAGAGAGAGAGAGACGACGAGAGACTGGAGAGAGAGAGGGAGAGAGAGAAAGAGGAGGACGAGAGAGAGAGAGAGAGAGAGAGAGAGAGAGAGGAGAGAGACGAGAGAGAGAGACGAGAGAGAGGAGAGAGAAGAAGAGAGAGAGAGGAGAGAGGGGGAGGGAGCGAGAGCAGAGAGAGCGAGACGAGAGAGGAGAGAGGAGAGAAAGGCTAGACAGACAGGACAGAGAGTAGGAGAGAGAGAGAGAGAGGGAGAAGACAGAGAGAGAGAGAGAGGAGGAGAGAGAGATGAGGAGGAGAGAGAGGAGAGTGAGAGTAGAGAGAGAGAGACAGAGAGAGAGAGAGCGGGAGAGGAGAGAGAGGGAGGGAAGGGAGGGACGGAGAGACGAGGAGAGAGAGGAGAGAGACGAGAGAGGGAGAGATCAGACGAGGAGAGAGAGGAGAGAGAGGGAGAGGGAAGGGAGAAAGATGAGAGAGAGAGGAGAGAGAGAGAGAGAGATGGCTGGAGGGAGCGAGAGAGAGAGAGAGAGAGAGAGGAGAGAGAGGAGGAGAGAGATGAGGAGAGATAGAGGGGGAGAGAGAGAGAGAGAGAGTGAGAGAGAACGAGAGAGAGACGAGGAGGTTTGAGAGGCGTAGAGAAGAGAGATGAGAAGAGGGAGAGAGAGAGAGAGAGAGAGAGCGATGAGACGGAGAGAGAGACGAGAGAGGTCGACGAGAGATAGAGAGAGTAGAGAGAGAGAGGAGGGAATGGAGAGGAGAGGGAGGGAGGAGGAGAGAGAGAGGGAGAGAAACCAGAGAGAGAGAGAGAGAGAGAGAGAGTGAGAAGAATGAGAGAGAGAGGAGAGAGTGAGCGAAGAGAGAAGAGCAGATAGAGAGAGAGAGAGAGAGAGAGAGAGAGAGAGAAAGACCGAGAGATGAGAGAGAGAGATAGCGATAGAGAGAGATGAGTAGATGAGTAGATGAGAGAGACAGAGGAAGACGAGATAGGAGAGGGGAGAGAGAGAGAGAGACGAGAGAGAGAGCGAGCGAGGGAGGGAGAGGAGGGAGAGAGAGAGAGAGATGCGAGATGAGGGAGGAGGGAGGGGAGAGGAGAGAGAGAGAGAGAGAGGGACTGGAAGAAGAGAGAGAGACTGAGAGAGAGAGAGACGAAGAGAGAGCAGAGAGAGGAGAAGAGTAAGGCGAAGAGAGAGAGAGACGAGAGAGAGATGAGAGAAGGAGGAGAGAGAGAGAGAGAGAGAGGAGAGAGGAGGAGGAGAGAGAGAGAGAGAGAGAGAGAAAGAGAGAGAGAGAGAGGAGAGAGAGAGAGAGAGAGAGAGAGAGAGAGAGAGAGGAGGGGTTAGGGGAAGAGGGAGAGAGAGAGGGAAAGAGATAGAGAGAGAGATAAACAAACAGACAGACAGACAGACAGAGACAGACAAACAAACGCAGTAACAAACAAACAAACAGGACAGATAAAAAAATATATAATAATAAAACCGGGAAAAAAATAAGAAAGAAAGATAATTGAGAAAAAAAAAATAAAAATAATAATAAAACAGGGGGGAAAAAATACATGAAAGATGGAGAGAAACGAAAAAAAAAGAAAAAAACATTTAGAAGGACATGACACACAGGGTGACAGCGTGTTGGCTTAGCAACTTTTTGATGACCTCCAGATAAATTATATATATAAAAAAAAGCAGGTGGGAAAGTAATACTATTGATAATAGTAATAATACTAGTTTTATGATAATAAAAGTTATGATATAATGATCACAGTGATATTAATAATGATAATAACAACACAGTAGCAAATAGCAATCAGTAGTAATCGTAATAATGATAATAACAGTTTTATAACATTAAGAGAAATGATCCAATCATCACTGTAATAATGATAATGGTAATAACAACAGTAACAAGAGCAAATATCAATAATATTCATAATAATTATCAATGATGATGATGATGATGATGATGATGATGGATGATGATGATGAGGAGGAGGAGGAGGAGGAGGAGGAGGAGGAGGATGACGATGATGATGACGATGACGATGACGATGATGATGATGATGATGACGATGATGATGATAACAAAATTAGCAATAAAGATAATGATGATAATAATAATAACAACAACAACAACAATAACAACACCAATAATAATGATAATAATAATAACAATAATAATAATAATTATTATTATTATTATAATAATAATAATAATAATAATAATAATAATAATAATAATAATAATAATGATAATAATAATAATAATAATAATAATAATAATAATAATAATAATAATAATAATAATAATAATAATAATAATAATAATAATAATAATAGCAAAAACAATAAAAAAAATAATGATGAAAATGACAATGGACACAGTGATACTACTAATACTACTACTAATAATAATATTAGTAGTAGGAGTAGAAATAATAATAATAACAATGACAGTAACAATAATGATAATATTATAAAATAACAGTAATGATAATACTAATAATCATTATCATCATAACAATAACAGCAACAATGATAAGAATAATAATGATGAAGATGACATTCATAATGATGATAATAATGACGAGGACACTAGAAATATTATTATTAATGATAAAATAATAATGGAAATAATGATGATAGCGACAATAATGATAGTAATAAAAGAGAGAGAGAGGAGAGAGAGAGAGAGAGAGAGGAGAGAGAGAGAGGGGAGAGAAAGGAGAGAGAGAGAGAGGAGAGATGAGAGGGAGAGGGGGAGAGGAGAGGAGAGAGAGAGATGAGAGAGAGAGAGAGAGGAGAAGCAGAAGGATAAAAAAGGAAAGAGGAAAAAAACCGAGCTCGCAGAAGGCGGTTTAGCGGTCGACAGGAACAGCGAGGCGGCAAAAGCATTCACTAAATCCGGGTCTCATTGCATTCTTCTTTAGCGCCGCTTTAAACCCCCGTAAAGCCACTTGTGTGAAATCATTAGGGTATTTTTCTTTCTTTCAATTAAAAAAAAAAACTATTTAAAGGAGGAAGATTTTTTTTCTCTCAAAATAATCTGCGTGGTGTTAAAGATTCTTTCTCGACTCATGTTTACATATTATAATTTCTTTTGGGAAAAATGTAAACCACTTTAATAATGGTTAACAAGTTATATATTTCAGTAGCTTGTAAAATGCATTAAACGGGGTGTTATGTAGTTGATTATTTTTGTTTAAACGTGTGTATTATTGAAAATATAAACTTTTAAGATATTCTAAATAACGAAAGCCAGGTGGAATATTTTCACGAGACATCTGTCAGAACGTCAACTTTTTTTCCTTTCATGTAGAATTTTCATAATTATTGGGTTGGTTCCAAAAGTAGTCATGTCTATCTAAAAAGAAAATGACAGTACAAGCGGTATAAAAAAGATGTTTTAATTAGATAAAATCACAGGTGCGAAAGAGTAAGGATACGACGCTACAGCATATACTTATTTTCCTTTTTTTTTTCTTTCGTTTTCATTATCATTACCGCGAACATATATTTACATACTTTAGAGGCTGATTCATTTTAAAACAGTGAACATACTTTGTCTACCCTGAATGCAAGAAAATATTATGGCAGCCGTAAGAAGAAATAACTTGCTGACAGAAAGATATACGAGCATATTTCTCAACACTCAGTGTCAAAAAATGAGCGCTTATTACAATATTATTATCGGAATGATGAGAACGACAGTCATGAAATACACGTTTTATTGTTGGTCTTAAGTAATATGATATTCGTAGGTCTAATATCTAAGGCAGGTAGGTAGGTTTACTATCTAAGTAAATGCTGCAAATAAAGTGATATATAGGCAGTATAATGTTTGTCTGTTCAAAAAGAGAGAAAAAAATACCTATGTCATATAAATCAAGTGGTACGCATTTTAAGTTATCGTGGGTGATTTACCTTCCTTTTGGCAGCATGTCATATGTCAGAGACCAACAAAAATTTTAAATATTACGATGGAAATGAATTGAAGTGGACAACTGAGTTCTTCTCTCTCTCTCTCTCTCTCTCTCTCTCTCTCTCTCTCTCTCTCTCTCTCTCTCTCTCTCTCTCTTTCTCTCTTTCTCTTTGTCTCAATTTATATATATATATATGTATATATATATATATATATA
>NC_051425.1:23277329-23286595 GCF_015228065.2 Penaeus monodon | reverse complement strand
AGGTGCTGTACATGCCATCTTCGCCGGGCAGTTGCTTTACCTTCGAAGGGCATGACTTATTCCCCTCGGTTATTTCGCAAAGTGGGAGGGGCATAGCAGCAGGCTAGCTATATTAAAGTTCATCTTTTTTCAACTTGTCGAGTGATTTTTATCCCTTGCGGGGTGAGTTTAGCTGAGATTTCTCGGCCCACTGCTCTAGCAGCATATTAGCCGCTCTTGTGGACTGTGGAACTGTGGTGTTGTGAGAGCTTTACCTGTCAGCCTATTAATTTTCTCCACATGTCAGCCACAGAAGTTTGACTATTGATACCTTGCAGGAATTGTTCCATGTTTACTACGAATCTAATTTTTTAAATTCCTGAATTCCTTGTTGGCTTTAAAAAACTGCAGAAGATTATCTGTCGTTTTACTATCTTTATAACAATTAGCAAGCTCCTGGACCGTTTATGTTCCTTGGCCAGAATAGGGCCCATGATCCACCCTGATGCATGGGAGGCCTGGGCCTCTTTTTTTTGAGAGTTTTCATGAACAGACCCATGTGTTATAGTAGTCGTGACAACTTTGTTTAAAATCCTGAGAGAATTTTTCAACAGTTGTTATTTCATAGGTTTATACCAGTCATAGACCGTGCCTTAAGTGATGCTCCAAGCCCGGGGGGATAATTATTCTGAGTCGCTGTTCTACAGCATAGTATGTTCGGTTGCAAAGTGGTCACCAACTCTCGTACCAGTGAAGTACAGACATTACCATGACAAAATTTTTGCCAAATACGAAATCTACCTGCCAAATCCCAAATGGAGTCTCTGCTTCTGTATATATACTATCAGTGATCTACTATTGATGAAATCCTTGAATTCTTCCCCATTACTATTACGCTGGTTGTCTCCAAAGTGTGGATCCTGCATTGAAGTCGCCCATGAATGCCTTGGGTGTGAAAATTGTGGAGTACAATATCTGGCATATACATTATATAGTGAAAAATCCCAGGGGAAAGTCTGGATTTTTTTATATGAAATTGAACATCAGTGCTCTCGGATTTTTTTACTAATTTGTGTGGCAGTATTACCTTCACATATATCAACAATCCAGTCATGGCTGTATTCACATATGAATAATATCCCTCAAGTGCAGGTGCTATTTTCATCTTAGCAGTGGCAGCAAAAGGTTCTTGCCGCAATAACATAAATATTATATTTAAAGAGATGTAATTCTAATTATTCAGGCTTAAAGCTACCATATTCCATGATAAAGAAATTTGATTGTGCGTTTATCCATATGTGAAAAAGTGTTTTAATAGGCAAACCTGTACTTCATGCTGTTATATCCTCTAATATTACGAATTATAGATTCACATCAGACTTTATGATTATGGATTTCATTACAGATGGTATCGTAAACCTGAAAATTACTTTTAGCCATGTTCAAACATTTGGTCTTAGCTTTGTTCCACTTCTCAGCAATTCCCCTTTCTGTTGTTGTGTCCGATGGACCTGAGGGCTGGTTGCGTCATTGACTCGACATCAAGGAGCCTGATTTTGTTGTGGCTGCTCGTCAGCCGCTGACACGCCCACTCTGGTTATCAGCACTGGTGCTGGCTGACCACTCGATTCTCCTCGTTCGTTCTTTGATCACTAAATGGTAACGCTGTACACGACAATGACAGTCACTTTAAGTTTTTTCTATTTCCTGCCTCACATCGTTATTTCATTAATTAAGTTATGGTTGTTTCAGCTTTAGAGCTTTCATTTCCTTTAGAATTCAAGCACATTTACGTCGCCGTGGTCAGCTGCTCGATTCACTTCTGTCACATTGGTTTTGCGGGGATTCCCCCGCCAGTCCGGTGTTCATCCTTGCCTGAGGGTGAGAGGACGGTTGCCTTGGCCTTCGCCTGGGGAGGGAGGGGGGGGCGTAGTCCTTCAATTTAAGAGAGTATGTCGCTTTGCGGCCCGAGATACCCTCTGGAAGATCAGCATCATCTTGCTCACCTTGCTCCTCCAGCTGCGTATTTTTGTCCGCGTAAGTTCGGTGGCCTCTCTCACCCCCACTCACTGGCAACCGCAGGAAAGCCTCTGCAGTTGTGACAGCACATCAGGGAATGGTCGGGTGATTCCCCAGCACATTGTTCGCGGGTTTGGGTTGGGAGGACTCGCGGTCCGGTGCTGTGGGGGTGTAGGGGGATGGGTACAGGGCAGGGAGGCCGTGCACACACCAGTGCCAAGGCAAGTCACAAACCTGTCATCCCTCACCGGACGAGAAGTGGACTAAAGACTGGTGCAGTCTGGCAGTAACTCTTCTGCAGCAACGGCAAGGTCACTCCTTGGCATATGTTGGTTACCACGATGCCTGTGCAGCCTGCCTTGCCCTTGCATACTTAGCTACAACACGGCCACTTTCCCATGCAGTTTATAGCAGATCAACAAAGGATGCCCTCCACAAGCCGCACGTGCTGGCGGGCATGTATTTTCAAGAAGTGGTATGTACTTGGGAGGTGTTTCCCTCTCCTTTCCCATATTAAGTGGATGCGGGTATTTAGTGGTTGCCCATCCTTGTGCCTCTTATGGCTTGTGACTCTCCGTCCGATTGCATATGCATTTTTTTAATATCAAGATCCTGGTTGTAGTGTGTCACAAACAAGATATTCAGTCATATTTTGCTCGTTTTTTGTGGTTCATCACATAGTTTGAAGGTGATTACGCTTCCATTGATCCTTTAATAAGGTCTCATGTATTTTTGCGTGCTGCAAGCGACATACACATACGGTGAGGAGAGAGGATCTCCTCGCACCAAGGTCGAGGGGGTTACCCCCAGGGCCTGGAGTCGTTGCCGAGATCCCTACAAGCATTTATTTTTTCGGATTTTCGTTTGTCTTCTGGGAAGGCCTGAGGCAGACATAATTTCTTCTTTGGTGCCTTGGTGTCTTTACCGTCATTGTTGGGGCTTTTTTTTTTTTACTTTTTGACTTCACAAATGTGAAGCCGTCACTTCCCTCCTTCAGCGTCGCCGCACCAGGGCATCGGGATCCCTTCAGCGCAATGCCCATTGCATGGCAATGGATTCAGTAGGGCTATCCCCTTGGGGGAAAAAAAGAAAACTTAAACAGGCTAAAAAACATTCTTCAAGCCTGTGGGAGGGGTGGGACAGTTTCCCCGAGTCTTCCCCTCAGTGTTTCATTGGTGGTTTCCCCCCCATTGTGGGGTGACCGCAGTGCTTGCCCCAGCTCGATTATTTCAAATTCCCTTACACGCTAATTATTATTACATCACTACGTCATGTCACTGACCTTGCGAATGATATGAGCACCAATGTTTCATGAACTTCCCTTGTACAACTTCTCGTATGACCAAGAGGTTTCGTGGTAAGGGACGAGGTACTGGAGCCCGGGCACCACCAACCTCTCCGTATGAGAGGTTACGGTGCACAATTTTTCGTAAATCTCACGAGCAGTTTCCATACAGTTTTGGATTGACCGGTGATTTTCAGGATGTCCTCGTCCCGTGCCGGAGCCGTTGCGCTGCCCTTTCCGCCGTGTGTCCGCCGACGGATGTACCCGCCTCGGCTCCATGTTACCTCGTCTTGGTCATTAGCACCCTTTTGTGTTTGACTGTGGCCGCCGAAGAACGCCTATGATTGCATTGTGCGTGTTGGGGTGACTGATACTCACTGCATAGCACTCGCTGAAGGTTTATTCAGTAGCAGCCAAACCTATTATACATTGATTGCAAAATGCACACAATATACAAAGCCCCCTAAATAACAATGTATATTAGATTATATAATAAAGAAACCTTCTACAAATATGCCACATATGCATTGCGGGGAACATTCGGAATATCAGCTTCATACTCCTGATTTCCAGAAAATGTTATGGGAGTCCTTGACGGCACAGAGTTCTTCCTCGAATTGACTTCACACTTAACATACACAGGCTACAATGTCAAGTAACATTCTAAAAAACTTTCATATGTTATACATTATGTTTGGGTCCGCAACCTCATTACTCCCAATATCAATCATATGAAGAGCCCCCTCCCTTCCATGGGCACGACCCTCGCACAAACATTTTTCACAGGTCAGCCTCTTATGTGCTGATACAGACCATGTGTTGTGGACCCATGGTACTCGCCGAGGCCTTCTCGCGGTTTTAACATAGAAGATGCATTTAAACCATCAGGTCCTCCCTCCGATCACACTGTTCAGGATACCGTGATATGACAAATTAGTGATATACCACTGCTGATTGAACTTTGTGTGAAATAACCGCGGCTACATAATTATATATTTTATTAACGGTAGGTTCATGTTTGAGCGCCCGTGGTCACAGGCCGATGATATTTAATTGTAGTTTTCATGTTTTGTGATTTCTCTTGGAGTGAGTACGTGGGGTAAAGGGCCCTAGTTCCTTTCCAGGAGACTGCCGGTGTTACCTTTTAGGTATCATTCTCTCTATTTTATCCGGGTTTTTGGGACCAGCCTGACTGGGCTGGCTTGACCACCCAGTGGCTAGGGGTAGCAATCGAGGTACATTCCTTGCCCATAGGAACAGCGCGGCCGGACGGTGACTCACGAACCCTCGAACTCAGATTGCGTCGTGCCAGTCTTGGTCTGATGCTCTAGCCACTCGGCACCGCGGCCTTACATAATATTCTAATAATATAGGATATATATATATATCATATATTATATATATATATATATATATGTATGTATGTATATAGGGTGAACTCCCCTAGCCCTTTGACCAATGTCAAAGGCTGGATTGAAATACAAGGCAGTAGTCGGACACAGGCACTGTAGTCAATAAGACTAACCCAATATTTAAAATCTTGTGTGCGCTCGTATGCGCTAGGAGGTGCACTGAGGTTTTAGTAGAAACTACTGGTGCCTGGTGGTGAGTTCACATGTAAGAAATGCCCACCATATGTTTCCTGCAAAGCAATCAGTTGGGCTATCTTTCCACAAAAGTAAGGAGGTGGCTATGCCCCTAATGTCATGTACACCGTAATTGATGGATGGACTTATGATCTGTCTTAATAGTCCTCTTTTAGAAAGAAGAAAATCGCTCTTTACTGGACATAACAAACATTCCGATCTTCCCTCCTAACAATTATAGAAAGACTCTACAAATGGAATTCCCATGGGATGGGATTAATTGTCCCGTCTCTGTCCTTGGCTATGATTCCGGAAGATAAAACCTTTTCTTGCTGTAGTACTTTAAAGGGCCCTTTAGTTCTATGATCCTACTAAGCATTGCTATAGGAGAGATTAAGGGTTCGAAGGGTGGATGGTGTTAAGGCCCTAGCACTGCGTTAAACTTCATGATTATGTCCTGCGAACTGATCTGCTGACTTGTGGTTGAATATGCTTTAATGATATTTCGGATTCGGTTATTAAACAAATCGAATCCCATAATGACAAAATGTCCATTAGCATAGCCTTTTTTGACTTTGTACCTGAGCCTGAAAAGTTTTCATTTTTTTATCAATGAAAAAAAAAAAAAAAAAAAGAAAAAACCCTGCAAACTTTAAACTGGATGGCTTCTTTCATGACCACTGATTTATACTTATTTCCTTTGATATGAATACTTTATAATATATAAATGTTTGGATTTTAACCAAGAACTTGCCAACATCTCCTTGGGAATAGCCTCTTTGAATGAGGAATCACTTGATAATCTCCCACCAGTTAAGTTGAAATGCGTGCAGTCCTGAAAATGAATTCTGTGGGCTTTGGCTGTGTGTTGTCGAAGGCATTGAGGTGTGTGGTGCTGTCACCTGAATTGGTCCGACACCATTCCTTTTGTAGCCAGGATGGAACTCCCGAAGGTGTGGTCCCTTGAGAGGTAAGAAATGGAGCACCTCCGAAAATGAGAAAAAGGATGAAGGCATACAGCTCCTGACAGTTTCCAGTTGTATAGAATGCATCCATTGCAGTCACTCTAGGGCCTTGGAGGTTGCACAAAATATTTGGTAGCCTGAAGTTCAGTGTTGGTGCCCAAGGATCCCCATAACTTCCACAGAAGATTGCACATGTCTTTGATGGAAGGTCCACTCCATAGAAAGCTGAGTGTCCCAACAGATCTCCCAGTCCTGATCTTTGTCGCTCCGCCTTCCCAATACCCTTTTTGTGACACGGCGCATCATAGGCAGGCACCGAGAAGCCCGCACCTGTCCGCCTGCAGTCAGCCCAGCCCATCGCGACCCCGCTATTTATGCACTCGGTGCCGCTTCTACTGCACGTTGTGACACAACAATCGGCCCCGTTTTATCAGCCCGCCTCTTCAACGGGGATTTGCGAGGCCCTTCCCGTCCGCTTTCCCCCCGAGAAAGACATTACTAGAGATTTTTCCCTTCCTTTGATCTCTTTCGAACAAATTGTTTCGCCTCATCAAACACTTTTTCCCGCCGGTTGGTCCCGGGAGGAATGGTGGATGGGAATACAAGACGGTGGGCCAAAATCCCTTCCACGAACCTAGCTCGACATCACGGACCCAATAAAATCCCAACATTTACCTTTCACCGAGAGATTTACCGGACCTAACATCGTTCCTCCGGCCTACCTTAACTCCTCCCCCCCCCCCTCTCTCCATTCCTTCCCTCCGTCCCTCCACACGCCCATATCCCCTCCCCATCCGCCTTCTCACCGCAGCGCCGGTCTCGGTCCTTCGTCGGCCGCCGGCGGGCAAAATGGCGTCCGAGTCAGCTTGTGCTGGCTAAATTGTCATTATTTCGACACAATTCGACCATCGCACTTCTCAGGCACCCGTGGGATCCCGCTAGCGACCGCCAGCCCACACGGCGACGTCCACCGCCGTTCCCACGGGTCTACGCCACACCTCTCCCGGTGACATCTTCGTTCCTGCTCCACTGCCCACATCCACCCTCTCCTCCACTCCCTCCCCTCTCCTCCACTCCCTCCCCTCTCCTTCGTCCAGCCCTCCCCTTATCCATTCCTTCCCTCCTCCACTCCCTCCTTTGGCCGAACCCTCCCTCGCTCATTCTCTCCCGGAGACTCCGACTGCAAGGCGTTCACCACTCATTGCGCAACCAAAATACGCAATTGCGGCATCGCATTCAATTACGTACCCGGAAATACGCCCATGCCTGTCTTGAATACATCCGGGAATCTACGCCGGCTGACGAAGCCCATGAAGCAGTCGATTAAACAAAAATCTATACTAGAAGTTGTCAATGTTTTTCAGTATGTCCGGTATTGTTGGTTTGTAAACGGCGCACAAATTAGAAAAAATCATTACTATTATTCTAGATAAACAATAATATAAACAAATAAAATAGCCAATCATTTATTAAGATTATATAAAAAAATACCTAGCGCCCGATGATGATACTATTGATGATGATATGATGGGTGATACTATTGATGATGATTATGATGGTGATACTATTGATGATGATGATTATGGTGATGATACTATTGATGATGTTTGGTTGATGATACTTTTGATGATGATGGTGATGATACTATGATGATGGTGATGATACTATTGATGGTGGTGATGATATTGATGATGATACCGATGATGACAGTAATAATCATTACATATTTAAAAAAGCAACAACAACAACAATAATCATCAAAGATAACATTCAATAAAGTGCACGTCAGTTTTAAACCTTGTAACATGCCGGGGGATCACCCAACCAGACATCGCATGCCTCCTAAAATCACATGAAGTAGTCAAAATGGATGATGCTTGGCAAAAACACCGAGGGGAAAGAGGTGGGGGGGGGGGGGTGTAGGTAGGGGAAGGAGGGTGGGGGATAAGGGACAGGAGGATGGAGGGACAGGGGACAGGAACGTGGAGGGTGGAGGGGATAGGGGACAGGAGGGTGGAGGGGATAGGGGACAGGAGGGTGGAAAGGGGGTAGGGGACAGGGGGGTGGAGGGGATAGGGACAGGGGACAGGGGACAGGGGACAGGAGGGTGGAGGGGATAGGGGACAGGAGGGTGGAGGGGATAGGGGACAGGAGGGTGGAGGGGATAGGGGACAGGGGACAGGGGACAGGGGACAGGAGGGTGGAGGGGATAGGGAGAAGGGAAGGACTGAGAAGGGAGAAGGTAGGGATAGGGGATGGGGAAGTGGAAGGAGGGTAGAAGGGGTGAAGAGGTAGGGAACTGAAGAGTGGAAGAATTAGGGGAAGGAGGGTGGAGGGAAGGAGGGTGGAGGGGAAAGGGAAGAAGAGGGGAGGAGGGGGGAAGTGGAAGAAGTGGAAAGGGCAAAATGAGAAAAAAGATAAGGGGGAAAGGAGAAGCAAAGGGAAACACGAGACCCACGGGAAGAAGCTTGCAAGACAGCTGAGCGAGCGCACAAAGCTAAAATGCAGTTAGCTAATTAGATGAAGAGGATGAGGGTGCAAGAGGAGAGAGGTGGTGAAAGAAAAGCAGACGAAAAGGGGGGAAAAGGACACACGGAAAAGCGAAAGGGGTATACAGCCGGGAAAAGGGAAGGGGAAAAAGGAGAAAGGGAAAGAAGGGAGGAAAGGGAAAAAGGGGAAGGGGAAGAGGAAAGAAAGGAAAGGGGCGGAAAAGCGAGGAGTGAAAAGTGCACGAATGGTGAGCACAAGTTCGGAAATTTAAGGCGACTCAAGACTCTTTGGTTAGGGAAGGAAAAGAGTGGGAGGAGGAGGAACAAGCGAGAGAAAAGGGGTTTAAAAACAGGAGAATCAGAAGGAAAAAAAAACAGGCACAAGAAAAGCAAGAGATCAGGGGGCAGCACAGACGCCTGTGGGCCAGACGGGCAAGGCCCTGACCGCGAGCGACGCGCCCCACAGGATCACGGCAGATTTCCGCGCCTCACTTCCCTCCCGCTGCTAACCTCCTCCCACCTCTCTTTCCCCCTTCCGCCTTTCTCCTCATCCCCTCCTCTTTCCTCTCCTCCCTCCTCCATTCCTTACTTCCTTCTCTTCCCCCCATTCCTTACCTTCCTTCTCTCCCCCATTCCATTCCTTACTTCCTTCTCTCTCCATTCATTTACTTTTCCCTTTTCTCGCCCCTTCCAATCCTTACTTCCTTCTCTCATTCCCTTCATTCCTCTTCCTTCTCCTCCTTCCATTCCCTTCTTCCTTCTCTCCATTCATTCCTACTTCCTTTTCTTCCATTCCATTCTACTCCTTCTCTCTTCATTCCTTCTTTCTTCTTCTCTCTTCTTCCATTCTTACTTCTTCTCTCTCCAATTCCTACTTCCTTCGTCTTCATTCCATTCCTTTCTTCCTTCTCTCTCATTCCCTTCCTTACTTCCTTCTCTCTTC
>NC_051425.1:23276162-23277229 GCF_015228065.2 Penaeus monodon | reverse complement strand
TCTCTCCCCTCTCTCTCTCTCTCTCTCTCTCTCCTCTCCTTCCCTCACTCTTCCTCTCTTTCACTTCCTCACTCTCACTCCTCACCTCCTCTCTTCACTTCTCTCCTTCCTCTTTTCTCTCTCTCTCTCTCTCCTCTCTCTCTCTCTCTCTCTCTCGCTTCTCTCTCCCCCCCCCCACCACTCCTCTCTCTCTCCCCTCTCCTCTCCTCTCTTCTCTTTCCTTTCTCTCACCCACCCCACCCCCCTCTCATCCTCCCCCTCACTCTCTCATTCTCTTCCTTTCTCCCCTCTCACTCTCGCTCTCTCTCATCTCTCCTCTCTTCTCTCTCTTCTCTCTCTCTCCTCTCTCCCTCTCCTATATCTCTCTCTCTCCCTCTCTCTCTCCTCTCTCTCCTCTCTCTCTCTCTCTCTTCCTTTCACTCACTCTCATCTCTCACTCTCTTTCTCTCTCTCTCTCTCTCTCTCTCTCTCTCTCTCTCTCCTCTCTCTCTCTCTCTCTCTCTCTCCCAAAAAATTCCTATCCTAATGCCACCAAACCCGACTTCCCAGCGATTCGCAAACACAAGGTCAGACTCATCTTTGCGTCGCCTATTTCATTATCTTTTCCATCTTCGTCTTCCTCTCGACGCCTTATTTAGTTAGCGTTGCAGGGCGTACGATGCATTACGGAATCGTCCCTTGAAATCTGGTAATTTTTATCATATCAGACGGTAAGTGAGACAATGGCTGTTCGTGACTCAAGGTGACGCCGGCCATCAATAAAACTCTGCAACAATTTCAACAGCACTGAGGATACCAATTTGATTCATTCAGCCGGGGGAAAGAGAGAAAAAAAAATATATATGTCCGTGTGAGGCTACCATTGCCTAAATCTAGAAGATAGCTAGATATTTTCTTGCCATGAATGTGCGTCGTTTTTTTTGTGTCTGTGCCCAGACACATCTGAGGTAGGTTGCAAGGTTCACGCGAAGACAAACACACACACACGCACACGTACACGTACACTTACACACACACACACACACACACACACACACACACACACACACAACACACACACACCACGC
>NC_051425.1:23261162-23268662 GCF_015228065.2 Penaeus monodon | reverse complement strand
CCCCCCTTCAAAAGACACTAGCATTATTCTTAGTCCTTTTGTTGAAACCTCTTAACGTTTAACGTACTTGTAAGAAAACTCCCTTTATCTCATACCGTTGCCTCCTTTGACGACTAACAAGACACTTCCGAGAAATCGTTATTTAATCTCTATCTCACAAAATAAGCCACGTTTCCTCACCGGCTTCCAGCACAGCAACACCACAGGCCATATTAATACGAATAATAACATCCATGATAATAATAATAGTAATACCAGTAATAATATCCATTTGAAGAGAATACCCGCGGGCACGAAGCGAAGGTTTAATGAAAAATCACAAGACACGAGAAATAATTACTTAGTTCTTAACACACGCCTTGATTCCAAGAACACCCATCATTGGCCACTTCCTTTCCCTCCTATTCACACGTTTGTAGTGTCATTAACGCTATTCACAACATGTCACAGGTTGTGCAAATTGTGTAATTCTCCCTTTCGTCCAGCCAATCACGAAATCACACGTCATTTTAATTAGGCCTGTCCTCGGACTCCACACAAACACCGATATATTTGCCTCGTGTGCCTTTTACCAAACACTCCATCACAGAAACCATGTTGTACATGTACTGGTTATGTAGCTTCAGCCACAACTATAAAAATAGGCGCCAATTTCAGGGTGATGGTAATGGGAATACTTATTGCTCAACCATCATCGGTAATGGTTTCTCTCCCACGATAGCTAGTCCAACCAACATTTAGATTTTTTCATCGCATTATCTGCTCATACTCATCCCCTCCTCCCTCCCTTCCTTCATGCACAATTCGTTCCCCCTTCGCATCATTCCAGGAACAGCTCGCCATACCCTTGCTCATACGGGGAGGTATTTCCCTCACCCTATTCAGAGAGTATTCCCGCCTTCGCCCCCCCCCCTCCAATCAGAACCCTTAGACGCTTTCATTTCCCTTCCCCCTTTTTCTTTTTTTTTCTATTTTCACTCATGTTTCTCAATTGTCCTTGCTCTGTGGCAGCTCCTCCCCTCACCGTCCTTTTTCAGTTATTTTTGCAGGCAGCCTTCTAGCCTTCTCATTTTTTTGTGTAAGGTTACTCCCCCCTCCCTTCATCTTCTCCCTGGTGCCGGTTTCTTCTCCCCGCATCCTTCGCCCAGTCGCAACTGGCTACAATCACCCCCCCTAAGTGACCTTCCCCATCACAATCACACTTTGGCCTGACAGTGCCCAATGCTTCACGTCAGTCGTCGCTCTGCTCTTGCTTCCCTCTGTGCTCCTCTTCCCCTTTTCTCTTCTTTCCCATTTGCCTCAAACTTCCTTTCCCGTTTCCCCTATTTCCATCCTTTTGTTCCCCTCATCCCTGGTTCCCTCGCCAGCGTGCGGGACGGCGGCGGGTGACGCGCGACTGGGGAGGGGACGGGAGGGGATGAAGCTCTCGGGGAGGGGAAGCGAGGGGATGGAGCTCTCCTCTCCGCACCAACTTCGTTACACGCAGACTTTTGGCAAAGATAATTGACGCTGTAACACAGGAAATGTGCATCCATAAACGTTATGTTCCATTCTTTGAGCAAGTCGTTATAGTAAAAAAGAAAAAAAAAATCATAAGTACGTTTTTTTCTGTTGTACTTGGAGCGCAGTTAGTTTTGCTGCTGTGCGTCTATTGCCAAGATTTTATGCAGGGCTTTTGTAATTACTAATCATGGGAAGCATTACATTCTAAAGTACGTCGGAAAAAGTAGTAATTGTAAACATTAAAAATAAGATTGGCTTGGAATCATATAGGGATGAGATCAATTTTAGCAAATGTATATAGTTAACTACCATTGTCTTTTCGAAGCATCCACGATTGTGATTTTTTTAAAGCTATCCATGTCATTTTAAGTTGTGTAACGTCGCAGTAATCTGTCCAAGTATCCCGTTTCTGCCAGAATTTATTTGTCCACGAGTCGGGTCTTCGGGAGGGTGAAGGGGGGGCGGGGATATCAACGAGAAAATATTGAGATGGGTTTGCACAAGGTCAAGATAGGTACTTAAGATTCCCTTAACACAGAGGGAGAAAAATGGTCCCCTTGCGGTATCCCGTTGTCTCAATCTGGTTATGCACGGAAAACGAACGTATACGTATATTTCTTTCTTCCTTTATCATTTTACGGGTAATGTAGTGACTTACTACCTCTCTAAACAGTTAACATGTCATCATCTTCGCCTCTGCGCCAGATATGAGCATACGACCACCACCACCAGTGCACCCCTCATTCCCTCTCCCCTCTCCGTCCCTTACCCCCTCCATCTAACACCCCATCACCGCCATCATTCACCTTGTTGGTAGGGCGAAAGGACACTAGCTGGGAGCGCCGTAGAGAGTCCTTAGCTACATTACTAGTCCCTCCCCAAAAGGCCGCGACCCTGGCGGACTTCTCGGGGGCATAGATCGGACACCCACACTAGCTTACACCACAACCAAGACGTTTTTCCCCCCATCCACTTAAATTCTATTCCCGTTCTCTTACTTTCTCACTCTGTCCCTCTTTTTGTATTTTATTATTATTATTATTACAGCCTTTTATATAATCTTAGATTTTGTACATGTTAATGCAGATTGTACCCACCACCATCTCACCAGATGAACACCTTGTGTATTTTAATTACCCTATCCTGTAGCCTAAACCCGTGTACCCCGGTCTGAACCACACCCATATACACCCCCTCCCTTCCCTGTCCCGTGTTTGTGTAACCTCCCCCCCCCCTTCCTACCAATCCTACTCCACACAACCACTTCCACTTCAGGTGAACTTCACTCGCTTTCGTGACGGAATTCTGGCCTGTATAAGTCGTCCCCACCCCGTTATATTTTTTTAGATTGAAGTTGAGAAGTAACCCTAGAAGGTAGTCTCAGCACTTAGCCCAGAATGCTGCTGCTCTGACTTGTCGCTATCCCGACACTCTTGGCCAGAACGCCGTCACTTCATTACAAAAATCCAATTACAACAGATACTAGCAAGCACCAATTCTGAAGATTTTGTCTAAATCTGTCAATAGAGATTTTTATTCTTCACTCCATAGTCCCTCTTTGTTGGAACACGATTAGTACCGTCTCATATTCCCCCATCCGTCCCCCCTTTTCCTCAACCCCTTGTGGTATTCCTTTTTGGGCCCCCCAATCTCCCCTCCCCAGTCCCCACCCCAGTCCCCCCTAACACGTTACCCGCTTGTTCCCCCCGACACCAGAGTTGTCAGGCACCGGGAAGGTAGGTGATCATTCTGATGTTGTTTTCTTGAGTGTTGTTCCAAATTAGCTAGGGCGATTGAGGGGGAGGGGGCCTGGCGGAGGAGGGTTGCTTGTTCATTCTCTTCTCCCCCCCACTCCCTCCTCCCCCAGGCCTTACCCGCCCATTCCACTCTTTACCCTTCCATACACCTTCCCTAGGCATTCTCCCGCCCGGCCTGCACATCACTCTGCCTCCCTTTTCTACTAGCCCTCCCTCTCGCCTTCCCCCACTCTCCCCTCCCAATCTCCCTCGATCATCCCCATCCCCTCCCTTTCTCCCTTCCTCGATCACCCCCATCCCCTCCCTATCTTCCTTCGTCGATCACCCCCATCCCCTCCCTATCTCCCCCCCCCTCCCCCTCCATTTTCAGGGCGGGAGTAGCTCCCTTTTGGCAGTGCAATAGAATGATTTGAATATAAAATCTGGTAGACTTTGCCCCCTCTAAAAACCAGAGAATTGCATTTGATTTCCCCTCTATTGTGACTAGCATCTTGATACAAGCCATTTTAGCTGCTGGTAAGTAAGTACTGAGTAAATCGGTGTGCATGACGCTTTTGACAGCTGTGTTGCCCTCCCGTTTGGTCTTGGCAGGTATTTTGCCCTCCCTTCCCTTGACAGGTATCTTGCTCCCCTCCCTTTGACAATGTGTACAAATGATCTTGAAGGAAGGAGAATGTGCTCTTTGTAATTCTAATAGCAGGGAGCTGTACAGCGAATGTCTTCTTAACCACCCCTATAGTTATTTTCTTTTTCACTTACAGGGCAAAATGAGTGCTTTACAAGACTTGTTTTTCTCTTGTTAAACAGCCCCATGACAGGTAGTAATGGTTAGCTGCGAACTGTATGTTTGAACAAAGGTGACACGTTTGCGTCAGTTCAGCCTGAGGGATGTGCATAGGGTAAACATCCGGGGAAGGGAAGGGGGAAAGGAAAGGTTTGGGGTAAAGGGGGAAGGTGGGGGGTGGAAGTCTGGCGACAAGTGCATGCACCTGGGAAATGAATACGGTTGCACGTGTTTATAGAATGTGAGATCTTAGAATTTCTCTCCATAGTGGCACTGCCTCTCCCCCGTTGTCCCCTTCCCCTTGAGGATTTTACTTCGGTGACATCCTCATCGCTGCAAAGCAAAGTGCCTAACGCGTTACGCAAGTAAGAGCAAATTTTGTTGAGGGGCTGGGGTGGGGGGTAAGCCGTGTTGTGTTACACCTAATTGCAATGCAGCCATCACGCAAGGCCAAGCGACTCGTACTCCCTTCAAGAGGAAATAGAGGTATTTTCCTCCGTTTTTAGAAGGCTTGTCATATGTGTTATACGCTTTAGCTCGATTTTCCTTCACCTATTTTGAGTGAATGGGCAATAAGAATCACCAGTGTTTGGGTATTATTTCCGGTTAAAAAACACACCTTAGGCATATTTCAGAATAAAAAAAATACAAAAATGCAAGTAAAAAGAAACTTGGCCTTTTCCCTTCCGACGTATTTCGTGGCGCCGCAGATTGATAACTTTGAACTTGGCCCGGCACTGCCACAGACTTCACTCAAGAATTCAACTAATCGGGGCGCGTGTGCAGTTGAGAACGGGAAACTCGGCTCCTCGTGGGGATGAAAGTGCGTTTGTTTCCTTGTTGGGGAAACGTGGCGGAAGTCTCGCCATTTTAACGTTTTTGTTTTTCGCTGGACGGGTGTATTTGGGGTGGTAGGAGGGGTGAGGTGGGGTGGGGAGGCTTTTGTTATATTTTAAATTTGGCGAAACGTGAAAGATTAAGTTCGAATGCCCCCCCCTCCTCTCTCTCTCTCTCTCTCTCTCTCTCTCTCTCTCTCTCTCTCTCTCTCTCTCTCTCTCTCTCTCTCTCTCTCTCTCTCTCGTTTCATTTGTTTGCCTTTGCAATGTAATGGTTGAATGCCTTATCGTTACGTGTTTGGCTACGTGTGTTTGTTATCTTTACGATACCGTAAATCAGGAGTAGGAAGCAGAGAGCAGGGATGGAGGAGAGGGGGGGGAAGCATACCCGGCATACCCACTATGCCCACTATACCCCAGTCGAGTTTACACCCTCGAGACGTGTTCAGGAGCGTGCTTGCCCGCGTGCGTGTCGTGAACCGGGGGTGAGGGGTAAGAGAAGAAATATAGATAAATATAATTCGATAATTACCTCCTCCGGGTCGTATCGATGCGTGTGGTGAGCAGGTCGTTTCCATTGAGCTAATGGAGGAAGGGGCGATTTAAGGTTTTGCATTAATTCTAGATTTTTTCATTCTGAATTGTTTTATTTATTTACATTTTTTAACAGGTGGACTGGGAAGGGGATAGATGGAGCGCGAGATGTCAGGGCTAAAATCTGAGCTTTATTTTCCCCTGCGATAAACGTCACAACGTTTAGATTTTCCCACTTTTAAGCCCATATCAGAGATGATAGATGTGTAATCAATCAAGGGATTTTCTAGCGTCTGATTTCGTTTCGCGTTGTGTGAGCCCGTTTTTGTTGTTGGATGGTTTTGACCTTTAATAAAGTTTATAGTTGATGAGTTCTTATTTAAGAGGGAAAGGTGAAGAATCACGGGATGCGTGCGGGTGTATCTTTTGTTTTATTTTTATTTACTTTTGCGAAAAGGAAACCTCTTCCTTCAACACAACCCCCCCCCTCCTCTCTCTTACTCCCTGTCCCTCTCCCTCTCCTCCCTGTCCCTCTCCCTCTCCTTCTCCCTCTCCTTCTCCCTCTCCCTCTCCCTCTCCTTCTCCCTCCTCCCTCCTCCCTCCTCCCTCCTCCCTCCTCCCTCCTCCCTCCTGCTCTGCCGGTTATCTTCACCCTCTATCAGTCTTTACCTTTCTGCCATTCATCCTCTTACCTCCTTCATACGCCTGTATACAAGCACGCCCACGCCCATCGACCAGACCTTTAGCAGGGTTTTTTTTATCGCTTTCCTCCTCCTTTCCCTTGTTCCTCCTTTATTTCCTCCTTTACATCCTCCTCCCTTTCGCCCTCCTCCCCAACCTCCCTACATCAGTGGCTAGTGAGGAAGGAGGGAAAGACTGAGCTGAGTAAAAGAAAGGGAGGGAAGGAAAGAATGAAGGGAAGAGAAAGAGAAAGAAGGAAGAGGAGTAAAGAAATGGAAGAAAAGAAGGGAAGATGAGAGAGAGAGAGAGAGAGAGAGAGAGAGAGAGAGAGAGAGAGAGAGAGAGAGAGAGAGAGAGAGAGAGAGAGAGAGAGAGAGAGAGAGAGAGGTCGGAATCCGGAGAAAAGTAGTGCGTCAGGAGGCGAGCGGCTCCTTGATGCTATCGTCGGATACCACTTGGAGTTCAGCATATTTAAAACCGTCTTTATTGTGCAATCTCCAGTAGAATGAACGCACCAATTAACTCCTTTTTTCTCGCTTTTCTCTTTGTTCCTTTGTTCGTTTGGTTTTGTGTTCGTTTTTATTCAGTTTTATTATCTTTTTAATGGATTGCTATTGGTGTTACTGAGGGTGGGAGTTAGTATCAGTCGAAATTGTTAGTGTTTAGTGGGAGTGGTGAGACGGTGGCAGGCATTGTTAACTAATGCAGGAGATATAGTAGTTTGTATTTTTTCCTTTTCGTATACTGGAAGGGGGATAGAGGAGGACGGTAAAGAACTTGAGAGGAATTGGGAAAGAGAGAGTGAGAGAGAGAGAGAGTGAGAGGGAGGGATCCACTTGCCCAACAAGAGTGAGGGGAAAAATACATGGTTGGCCTCATAGCGGCGACTCCGAAAATTTATGGCCGATCGGTAATGGGTTCCGTGTCGTTTTTTAAATTAGATATGACTATAGCCTGGTGATGAATGACACGCCATATAGTGAATGACAATGCCTCTCGCCTTTGATCTGTGCCACCGACCGACACAGGTGCGGGATACGCCGGCGCTGGCGAGGTACGTATCTACAACGTATCCGGCGAGGGAATGGGGGGCGGGGGGGGGGGTGAGGGAAGGATGGAGGGGTGATGGTTTGCACTGGGGGGGGGGGTATAGGTGCGCGGTATGTAATCATCGCAACTGTTTAAGCCGCGTGAGCAACGGCGCCACTTCCGCCCCCGTGGCATTTTGAAACACTTGAGTTTGCTGGGGCGCGTGTTTACCCATTTTCCCCTTCTCTCTCCTTGCCCCTTACCCACCCCTTCCCCCACCGCCCCTCTTCCCCTCACACACCGCTTCCCTCACCGCCCCTCCCTTCCCCTCACCCACCCTTCCCCAACCTCTCATGTCCCCATCGCATCTCCTAGT
>NC_051425.1:23201162-23256162 GCF_015228065.2 Penaeus monodon | reverse complement strand
CTACGACGGTCGATTGCTACTAACAATGCGCCCCCCCCCCCCTCAGCCTTGCCCCACCCCTATACGCACCCGTACCTCCCCTACCTTCTCCCTCCTTCCTTTCCATCTCTTTCGGCCTATCCCTCCCTCTTCCCCCTCCTTCACCCCACTCGTTCGATATATTAGACTTCCTCCACACAGGCCCCCACAACCCTATTGATTTTTGAGAAAGAGGGAGAGGAAGAGGAAGAGGAAGAAGAGGGAGAGGGAGAGGGAGAGAGATTGTTATATTGTTATATTGTTATATTGTTGTAGCTGAGCGACAGCGACGGGTGTGATTGTCCTGTTTTTGTCTTGGAATGCCGGTTGTTATCAAAAGGCATAACCATATGAGGTGGTCGGGGTAGTCCTGATTCTCTCTCTCTCTCTCTCTCTCTCTCTCTCTCTCTCTCTCTCTCTCTCTCTCTCTCTCCCTCCCTCCCTCTCTCTCCCCCTCTCTCTCTCCCCCCTCTCTTTCCCCCCTCTCTCTCTCCCCCTCTCCCCCTCCCTCTCCCCCTCCCTCTCTCTCCTCCCTTCTCTGCTTCTACTCTCATGCCTCGCAAGCATAACGTGCCTCCCATCTGTCACTGATGTTGAGAAGAGAGTCAATAAGAGCAAGAGGTTGGGGCGGTGTGGGGGGGGGAGCTTAAAACTGCTTGATTCCGTCGCTTCGTTCTTCGCCCTCCCCCCTCTTCCCCTTTCCCTCCTCTCCACGCCACTCCCCTCTCCACCCCTCTCCTCTCCTCTACTCCCCCTCTCCTCTCCTCTACTCCCCCTCTGCTCTCCTCTACTCCCCCTCTCCTCTCCTCTCTTCCCCCCTCTCCTCTCCTCTACTCCCCCTCTCCTCTCCTCTTCCCCCTCTCCTCCTCCTCTCCCCCTCTCCTCTCCTTCTCCCCCTCTCCTCTCCTCTCACTCCCCCTCCTCCTCTCCTCTCTCCCCCTCTCCTCTCCTCTACTCCCCCTCTCCTCTCCTCTACTAACCTCCCCCTCCCCTCCCTTCCCTGCTCCCTCCCTCGGTTCTCCTTCTCTTCTTCCCCCTCCCTCGGTTCTCCTGCCCTTCCCTCCTCTCCCTCCTCGGTTCTCCTGCCCTTCCCTCCTCTCCCTCCTCGGTTCTCCTACCCTTCCCTCCTCTCCCTCCTCGGTTCTCCTGCCCTTCCCTCCTCTCCCTCCTCGGTTCTCCTCTGCCCTTCCCTCCTCTCCCTCCTCGGTTCTCCTGCCCTTCCCTCCTCTCCCTCCCTCGGTTCTCCTGCCCTTCCCTCCTCTCCCTCCCTCGGTTCTCCTGCCCTTCCCTCCTCTCCCTCCTCGGTTCTCCTACCCTTCCCTCCTCTCCCTCCTCGGTTCTCCTACCCTTCCCTCCTCTCCCTCCTCGGTTCTCCTGCCCTTCCCCCTCTCTTCCTTTCCCCTTCTCTTCCACTCTTGGACCCCTATGCCTGCACTCGCTCCGGCGCTCCTCGGGGCCCAGCGCTAGTGAGGCAGCAACGGTAGTGTTCATTTGGGGACAATAATTATTACACGTTGCGGAGAAAACGCTGAAATTGCCTTGATCTTTAGGGTTTGCAAGATCATGGCAGCGTGAACTCGTCTGGGCTCGGGTCACTTGGCTTCACTTTAAACTTGTCGCCCTCTCCCCCCCTCCCTGCTCCCGCTTTTGCTCCCAGTTCTTTTCACCTTCCCTTTTCCTCATCCTCCTTTTACTTCTTTCTTCCCCTTCTGTTTCTCTTCTGTCTGCTTTTCTTGCCACTTTTTCTCCCTTCACCCTGCTCTCTCCTCCAGCCCCCTTTAGCCCCCCTCTCCCTCACCCGTGCCCCCCTCTAACCCCCTCCTCGCGACCCAGGCAAAAAGTGAACGAGATTCCCGTTTGAATTTTCAAGTGGGAGGGTTGCTTGCTTGCCCTACGGGTCCCAGTGCTTGCTTGCTCACGAGTTGCCTGTCGCCGCGCTGAGTGCACTTTCTTAAACCTTGAAATATATTACGCAGCAGATCGCAAGGCAAAAGGGCAGGCGGAGGCGCCCGCCCTTGGATATTGGGAGGTGGGGGGATATGCAATATGCGGGCAGGAAACGAGAAGAATGAGAGAAATATGGAGAGACAGAGAAGGGGACAGGGGAGGTGGTCCAAGGCCTTTTGGTGTCTGTATACACACTATTGGAGTAACCAGGGTCCGTCTTGAGCGAGGGGTAGGGATGAGAGGGAGCGGAGAGGAAGCTTAAACGACCAAGGGAACGAGACAGAGGAGGGAAGAGAGGTAGAACACGGAATAGGTAAAGGGAGAGGAAGGGGAGAGGGATTAGTAAACAGGGAAGGGTAAAGGAGGAGGGGAGAGGAGAGTAGAAGGGGAAGGGGTTAGGGATAGGAAAGGCGAGAGGGGGACCCCTCGTTGAGATGGGAGCCCGAAGGGTCAGATAAGACAGGCATTTGTCTTAATGTACAGCAGCGGCATGTGTCGGGCGGGTGTGATTGGTGTTAATCGCGCCGAGTGCAGTTTGCATGGTGCGCAGATGTGTGTATTGAGGAGGCACGCAGATGTGGCGCTAAAGGTTAATAACTCGTCACGTGAGATGCGGCAGCCACTCGGTTCCCAGGCGGTGTTCGGCGGCTCTCGGAGCAGATCGTCACGGCCTGCTTTCGGTCTTCTGCTCCTGTTGCTCCGATTTTCCCTGCCATTCCTGCATCATTGCTTTTCCCCTCGCCGCCTTTGTGCCACGACAGTCATTTCTCGCCCTCAGATCCTACCCCCCCCCCCCTCTCTCTCTCTCTCTCTCTCTCTCTCTCTCTCTCTCTCTCTCTCTCTCTCTCTCTCTCTCTCTCTCTCTCTCTCTCTCTCTCTCTCTCTCTCTGCCCACTCTTTTTATCTTACTCTTTCCATATCTCCCTGTCTTCATCCCACGTCCCTTGCTCTGCAATCATCACCTCACTCGCCGCCTCTTTCGATAGCTCTCAGCCTCTCTTCCTCTCCCCCCATCCCTCTGCATCCGCCCCCTACCTCGCTTTCGTGCCATTGGAAGTGGAGTGACCTTGGCGATAAGTCTCTCTCTCTCTCTCTCTCTCTCTCTCTCTCTCTCTCTCTCTCTCTCTCTCTCTCTCTCTCTCTCTCTCTCTCTCCTCCTCCCTCCCTCCCTCCCTTCCTCTCCTCTCCTCTCCTCTCTCCTCTCCTCTCATTCTCAACCGTTCACGGCAGCTCAAAAGTATTTCCACGTGTCGGACTTTCCTCACCCGAGCCTTTGTGGTGGCTCTTGTGGCGAGGTGACGTAAGGTCGCTGTCGATCGGAGGGACACGTTACAGGGTAGCTTTGGGTAAACAGCTTAAGAGAACTACTGTTGTTAAGGCGCTCGTTTTCCTGTTTCTCTTTCTTGTTCGTGTTCTTTACTTTTCTCATTCTCTGTCTTCACTCTTCATCCTGGTCTTCCATTTCTCCACGTGTTCATCTGTCTCCTGTTCTCCTCTTCCTTCCTCTTCCCGCTTGTTCATCCATTCTCCTCCCTCCAGTGCTTTTCTCTCCGTCCATTCGCCTATACTGCAATTTCCCTACTTCCCCCATGTTCCTATTTCCCTATTTCCTCCTCCTTTTCCGTCCTCCGGATTCAAACCGCCTCGCTAAGTGTGTAATTCGTGAATTTTGTGTGATATGCATGGAGCGCCTCTGGTGGGAGACCTTCGACTGTGGCCAGCAGGAGGCAGGCGGGCGGCAGGGGCTGGGGTAGAGGTAGTGGCAGGGGAGAAGGACGGGAGCAAGGCAATAGCGAGAACAGTGGATGGTGGGAACACACTTGGAGGGAGAGCGATGTGGAAGCTAGAGCAGGAGCAGGGGCCGGAGACAGAGCAAGACGGGGGCATGAGTATGAACAGGACAGGATGTCTTCAGCAGGGGCATTGGTCGAGCAAGGACAGTGGAAGGGAGGCGAGTCTGGTAGAGTAAGGCAGGGGCAAGAGCAGGGACAAAGCAGGGGCATGTGGTGAAGCGGCCACCACCAACCAACCCGGCTAGAATCAGGGAGTCTCGGTGACTCATGGTCCTTCCTCTCCCCCACCCCGTCCCTATCTCCCATCCCCTTCCTCTCTTTCTCCCTCTGTTGTTCAAACCAGATTAATGTCTTGTTCCGCGTGCTCGGTGGCGGTCGGCCGTGCACAGCGCTTGCCGTTTGTCGTGGTTCTCTCAAGTCGTTCCTTCCTCGCGAGGCAATGAGGACCGTGTTGTTCGCTCGGGAGACGCGCTTTGCTCTCGAAAAGGTTTTTGTTCTCGTCTCGCATTTGTGTGAAGGCCCTGGGGCGAGGGGGAAGGGAGTAGGGGGACGGGGCCGGGGGAGTGAGGGGCGCGAGACGGGGGAGGGAGGGCGACGCGTACCGGGGCCGGTGAACTGGTCCGCTGCCGAGAGATGCTAACTACTAATTTTTCTGCCTAATTGTTTTCCCGCAAAGGGCGTTGTTTATCGGCGTCATTTGCGGAGATAATGCTATCCACGTGAAGAGCACGGCTGAGTTACGGCCGTCGGTGCAGCGTGTGCGGGAGGCAGAGTGCGGGCGACAGAGACAGCGACAGACAGACGAGAACAAAAGATGGAGTTCGTGGCCGCGCTTATCCATGCACGCCACTCGGCGGTTGGCAGTTTGTCAGTTTTTATATTGGAGTCGGTCAGTTGGAGCAGCGGCGGCAGCACGAGGAAGCCGTAGCTGTAACGATGACGCTGCAGCTGCTAGAGGCGTGGAAGCACGGCAGTAATGGATATAGGGGGACGGAGATGAATATTCTATGTCTGTCTATCTAATCTATCTCTATCTATCTATCTTTATCTATCTATCTATCTATCTATCTATCTTTATCTATCTATCTTTATCTATCTATCTATCTTTATCTATCTATCTATCTCTCCCTCAAACATTACCCGGCGCAGTAAGCTGAGGGTCCGCCAAGAGCCTTGGAAGGAGAGAGTGAGGAACAACTCGAACGCGTTGACTTGAACTCGGGCAAGAAGTAATAGCTGTGAGGCAGATGGAGGGCCGGGCCGGAGGGGTAGGGAGGGAGTGGGTGGGGGAGCGGGCCGGGGGGAAGGAAGGGGAGGAGGTTGGGGTACTCGGGAGGTGGTCGTCTCGCCGGACCCCGTTAACTGGACCCGGTGTCCGACCCCGGCTTCGAGGAGCCGATCCCGACGGAGGAGCCTCGCTCGCTGGGGCGGCGCGGATCCCAGGTGTATTGGGTGGGGTCCAGATATTACGGGCACCATTGTAGGCGGGCGTGGGCGTGCGCGGGCGCTGTTAAGGCCAAAGGGTGGAGCGACAGGGCGGAGGCCGGCCGGCAACGCCCTGCTGGTGCTGATGGCGATGCCCACGTGCCCGGGCCCTCCGCCTCGAGATCGCACTGTTGCCTCGCTAATGCCTGGCTCTCCCAGGTGAGCGGCCCCTGCCGGGATCCCTCCCTCCCCTCCCTCCCTTGCGTCCCTCCCCTCCCCCCATTCCCTCCCTTCTCTCCCTTGCTTCCCTCCACTCCCATGCGTCCCTCCACTCCCTTTCCTCCCTCCCCTCCCCAACCGCCTGCGTGGACACGTAACATTCCTTCCTTTGACCGCCCGCGACCAGCAATCAAGCAAGCAAACGAGCAACAGTGGCGGCGTCCGCGTTGCTAACCACGTGGTTACTGGTGGCGCGTCAACCGGCCCGGCGATCATGCGGACACCCACCCACCCGCATTATGCCGCCCGTTTTCGTCCAATTCTGAGGACTTATCACGTGTTCCGGGATGTCCTCGCAGCCCACTGGCCAGTCCTGAGCCATCCTTGTAATTCTTGGGTGTCCTCGAATCCTGCGTGCTGATAATCCCGTTGTGTATCCCCCCCCCCCCCGTCCCCCCAGATGATAACTAACATCAGCTGATTCATGGTCTGCTGGCGTCGAGACTAGCCATTTTACAGTAGTGGGAGGGGGTTCGGAGGAGGGCGGGCTAAGGTATTTTTATTGCTAGTCCAGAACACGGTGTATACTCGCGTGCGTGCGTGCGTGCGTGCGTTTCTCTCTCTCTGTCTCTGTTTCTCTCTGTCTGCATGTCTGTGGGTGGGTTGGTGGTGGTTGTATGAGCGCTCGTGTATATGGATTGCATCCATCAAAAGCAATTATAACATTTTCGGATTACAATTTAATAATTTTTAATTAGGATTTTTTTATAAGCTTTGGTTGGTATCGATTTTGCAAATGGCTGGTTGCAAGCAGATGGAATGCAGACACAAGCACATGTGTACGCGCTAACAACACAGGTAAACATCTCGCACAAAAACCAATCCGTGCTAATGGCTGCATCCGTATCGCGAGGGAAATGTAGGCGAAGGAACATAGATTAAAAATCCGATCTAGGAAGGAAAGGTAGGAAGAGGCCCAGAGTAATCCGTCCGTGTCACGTACGGCCTGTGAATTACTTCTCGTTTTTATAGACGGCACATCCGCTTCCTATTGGGATTCGTGCACGATTCTTCTCTCCCCCTCCTCCCTTTCCTTTCTTCTTTCTCTTCTCCTTTTTTCTTTATCTTCGCCTCCCTGTCTTCCACTTCCCTCCCCTTCTGCGTTCTCATCTCTTACCCCATCTTTCTCCTTCCCCCAACGCTCGATTTAAAAAAGTGTTCCCTCGCGTACGTGTGCATTTTTTTGCCTTTGTCATTGCTTTTGCAATATGTGCAATGAATTGAAACAAGCGCTACTCAACATGTATTGACTTATGCAAAGTGATGAGGATAGGATGAAATAGCCATGATTGTTGCTTGCTTGCTTCGGGTTTTGAAGACGTCAGCATGAGGAAGGGAGAGGGGCATAGGAGGGAGGGATAGGGGTATGGGGGTAAGGGGGTGGAAGTAACCGAGGGAGAAGAGGATGGAGGGAACGAGGGAGGAATGAATAAATTAATGGAAGGAGCGAGGCAAAATAAGCGTTATAAATCAAGTCAGCTTTGATGATGTCAAAATTCTTATCGGGTGTGTAGGGGGGGATGGGGATAAGTAGAGGGTAGAGGTTAGGGGGTATCATGCCACGAAGCGCTGCGTGGGCGAACGACTAACGAGTCTTCTGTTGACGTGTGGAATACGATGCGTTGCTCAGCTCGATCGGCGATAATAGTGATGCAAGAGGGAAGCGTGTGATAACGTGTGCGCGCTTGCGTGTGTAGGATGTGGTATAGTTTATATTGTATGTGTATATGGTATGGTGTTGTATATGTATGGTATATGGTATGGGGTATATTCATTCATACATTCATTATGTATGTGTCGGTGTGTCCATTTGCGTGTCTATACCCATTTGCTCGTCTGCGTGCGCGCGCGTTTATATTTACATGTTTGCGTTCGGTTCGCGCGAAAGAGTTGGCCCTCTTTGTGCGTTTGTCTCGGCATGCGTGTAGCGTGGCCTTAGGAGCGAGGGCCTTCCTCCTGCCCCCATCCCAGCCACCTCCCTCCCCCTGCCCCCCGCGCGGGCCCTCTGTGACGCTAGCTGTTTATGGCCGCTTGCAGGTTGGCAGTGTCGTAAGTCAGGGCGGTGACACCCCTTTCCCTTCCCCCTCCTCCCTTCCCCCTCTCAACCCCTCATCCCCCATCTTCCTCCCCTCTCCCCCACCCTCCAGCCCATTGTACATATTATACTTGTGATACCTGCTTATAGTGGCTTTTAACCCACTCCCCCTTCTGTTCTTCCATTCTCCTCTCCCTCCTTTCTGTCATCCTCACTCCCATCCCTACCCATAACCCCTATCTAGCCCACCCCACCCACTGTCCCCTTAACCCCCCACACTGCCCCCCCTCGTAGTCCTCCCTTCCCCCACACCACCCTGCCCCCCATTTGCCTCCCACCCCCTCCCACCGTGTCGCCCCACCCCACCTTGTCTGCGTGACGTCGCTGTTGTAGTGGATTAGCGAGGGCGGCATTATAGCAGGTTAAGTGTGACGGGTTTTGTTACGTTTGACGGGGAGGCGAGAAGCTTGAACTCGGAGGAGGGTAAACAGGCCGACACTAATGAATCGCGCGGCAGCAGGGCGTTTGCGCGAGTTTTATGAAAGAGGAGGAAAAGGACAGTGAAAATAAGATTGAGGAGGTGAGGGGAATGGGGATGGGGATAGGGATGGAGCGGGTGTTGTGTGTGAAGTAGTAAGGGAGAATATGGAAGGAGGACGGGGAAAAACGAAGAGAGCGGAAAGGGATGGCGGAAAAGCAAGAGAAGAGTAAAGAGAAGGCATTTTGGAGAGCTTTCGCGGAGAGATGGAGATATGATGTTTGTTGCTGTTTTTCTTGGCACTTTTTCCTGCTCCAAGTTGAAATTATCTGGCTTGTAAAAAAGAATGTAGTTAAAAAAAGAGAAACGTTAATTATACTTGCAATTATATTTGGCGAATAATTGCAGTGTACACTCATGACTCCACTAAAAGCCGGGTCATGCGAATGTCATTATGTGAATGTTCCGTGCATGATAAAGCGATGTGCATTAATTCGACCGGGATTTTAGGAGGTCGTTGGGGAGCAGGGTGAAGGGCATAGTGGGGCAGGGTAGTGCAGCAGGGCATGGAGGGGACGTAGGAAGGCGTGGAAGAGGAGGCATAAATGGGGCAAGGGCATGCGAGACAAGGGTACATAAAAGGTAGGAGAATTTCGAAGGGTAGGGGGGGTCTTGGAAGGGTAGGGGAAGAACATTAATATGTGGCACTCTGATTTCGCACATGGCAGCGGGCGTGATGGATGGGCACGTGGAGTGGAATTGAGACGGCCATGTGTGTGCGCGCGCGTTCACTCTTTCGCGCGATGGCCCGGTTGCAGGAAGGGCTCTGAAGCCCCTTGTGCTGATTAATGCACGTCAGGTGAGATGCTCAGTAGGGGGGGGGGGACAAGACCGCCTTTGACCATGTGGGTGGGTGTGAACTCGCCTCTGTTATGCGACCCTTGCGTAAGGAGAGGCTTCGGCGGAGGTGCGCTGCGTTGCATTTCAGCGGCTGGGGGTGAATTGCGGGAGCGAGGGCGGAGGGCGAGGTCGGGTTCAAAAGATCGAGAGGGCGAGACAAGGAGAGTTAAGTAGAGGCGAGGCTAGGCGAGGCTAGGCGAGGCTAGGCGAGGCAAGGCGAGGCAAGGAGAGGCGTCCCCGGCTATTTCCTCTCGCACCGGATGTTTACATTGTTGATACTCTCCTCCGGCGGAAAGGTCCTGCTCGCGCGCAAAGATTCCTTGCGACCGCGAGGACGGCAGCACGAGGAGGGATAGCGGAGGGAAGGGGAGGGAAGTGAAAAGAAAGGGAGAGAGGAGGATGCGAAGGGAAGCGGAGTGTACTTTCTGCCATGTATTGGCAGCTGAATATGCCGCCGGTACAGGATGGTGAGCCGCCTGGGATGTCTGTGAAGGGGTGGGGGGTGAGAGCGGAAGGGGGTAGGGGGTAGAGGTCTCAATTAGGGGATAAGATATGTGTCAGGGGTAGCTGTGGAGACTGAAATTTAGTTTACTTATTATCGTCTGTTGATGCTATGGTATTTTTACTGTAATTATCTAACTTGATAATATATCGGGTGAATTATCATTGTTGGGGGGTAGGGGGTACTAGTGACGATGGAGATTTACCTTGACATTGAATTAGGTGATGATGATGAAGCAAAAAGAGCGGTATGTTAATCGTCCCGAGTTGAATTGCTGCTTGGGCAGGTGTTGGTACACCTGTCGTGCCTAATCACATTGCATGGAGAGGACGAACGAGACGGAAGAAAGTTTAGGGCGAAGAACAAAGGTAGAAAGGGAGACGGATGTTTAGAGAGAGAGAGAGAGAGAGAGAGAGAGAGAGAGAGAGAGAGAGAGAGAGAGAGAGAGAGAGAGAGAGAGAGAGAGAGAGGGTTAGAGAATAGGAAAGTGATAAATAGAGGGAGGAGCAGACAGCTTACTTCATCAGTCTCGGTCGGTCGGTCCTCCCGCGTCCGTTGCAGCGTGGCGGTGATGCCGTTGCTCCCTGCGCATGACGTCACAAAGGATCGGAATCGAGGGTGGGCTGATGATTTAAGGGCGAGAGAAAATGGAAGACGGAATTGATGAGGTTTTCGGAACATTTTTTTTCCTCTTCACTCTGAACTCATTTTGTGCACTTTTTCTGCCAGTGCATCAGGACGGTCGAGTGTTCTTGCCATTCGCAGGATCAAGATTGTGTGCCTGCGCGCTACAGTGAGGGCGTGGGCGGGAGCGGGATGTAGAGCAGCTGTCACTTTGTCGAGTGGCAGCGGCTCGCCCATCATCGCCGCCCACGCCCGCGCCGAGCATTAATCCATCTCCCTTCCCTCCCCACCTCACTCCCCCTGCTATCCCCCTTCCCCCTACTTTAGTCACTCGCTTATTTGACCTTTGCTGTCGGCCGTAGGCCCGGTCTTTTCTTATCGATCTTTCCTTCTTCCTGTTTTGTTGTTTTCGTAGTATCGTTATCACTTCGCGTGCTCTATTATTCGTGTTTTTGAACCAAGATAATGCGGAGGGAGGGCGAGGAGGAGAGATGGGGCTTGGGGATGGAACTGGGGTAGGAGTGGGTGGGATGGGGGTTTAGGTGGAGCTGGGGTCGGAGGTGGTTGACAGGGTCTCCCATGCACGACGGGAAGGGTACATTGTCAAGGTTATTGCAATTGCTTCGCCCGGATGAGTTGGTGGGAGGGGGGGGGGGGCTTGCGGGGGAGAGGCAGCGAGTGGAAGGGGGAGGGAGGGGGTTATGGTGTAGAAGTTTAATTCGAGACGGCTAATTGCGTCCATTCCCTCGCGGCGTGGCGGACGTGTCGTTGCAGGATAAAGGGGGCGGGGCGTTGTAAAGCAGTTTTGATATCATCTTTGTATGTGATAGCGCGCTTTCCTAAATATATCACAGGGAAAAAGGGCATCGGGATAAGGCTTGGGATGACGGAGATCGCCGATACTGTCCACGTATGTATCGAAGCGGACTTGAAGGTGACATTGACCCCCGAGGAAACCTTGGGAAAGAGGTCAGTCCGTTTCCTTGACTTTTGAATTGTCCTTCGCGATGAAGGGGCGTCGAGGGGCCTTGGGGGGCCTTGGAGGCGGCCTTGGAGGCGGCGGTGAGAGGAGAGAAGAGGAGGGAAGGAAAGGGGGGAGAGTGGAGGGAGGAAGTAAGGAATGGAATGAAGAGAGAAGGAAGTAAGGAATGGAATGAAGAGAGAAGGAAGTAAGGAATGGAATGAAGAGAGAAGGAAGTAAGGAATGGAATGAAGAGAGAAGGAAGTAAGGAATGGAATGGAGAGAGAAGGAAGTAAGGAATGGAATGGAGAGAGAAGGAAGTAAGGAATGGAATGGAGAGAGAAGGAAGTAAGGAATGGAATGGAGAGAGAAGGAAGTAAGGAATGGAATGGAGAGAGAAGGAAGTAAGGAATGGAATGGAGAGAGAAGGAAGTAAGGAATGGAGGGAGAGAGAAGGAAGTAAGGAATGGAGGGAGGGAGGAGAGGAAAGAGGGAGGGGATGAGGAGAAAGGCGGAAGGAGGAAAGAGAGGGTGGGAGGAGGTTAGCAGCGGGAGGGAAGTGAGCGGCCGGAAATCTGCCGTGATCCTGTGGGACGCGTCGCTCGCGGTCAGGGCCTTGCCGGTCTGGCCCACAGGCGTCTGTGCTGCCACCTGATCTCTTGCTTGCTTGTGCCTGTTTTTTTTCCTTCTGATTCTCCTGTTTTTAACCCTTCTCTCTCGCTTGTTCCTCCTCCTCCCACTCTTTCCTTCCCTTAACACGAGTCTTGAGTCGCCTTAAGTTTCCGAACTTGTGCTCACCATTCGTGCACTTTTCACTCCTCGCTTTTCCGCCGCTTTCCTTTCTTTCCTCTTCCCCCTTCCCCTTCTCCCTTTCCTCCCTTCTTTCCCTTTCTCCATTTTTCCCCTTCCCTTTTCCCCGGCTGTCATATCCCCCTTTCGCTTTTCCGTGTGTCCTTTCCCCTTCTCGTCTGCTTTTCTTTCACCACCTCTCTCCTCTGCACCCTCATCCTCCTTCATCTAATTAGCTAACTGCATTTTTAGCTTTGTGCGCTCGCTCAGCTGTCTTGCAAGCTTCTTCCCGTGGGTCTCGTGTTTCCCTTTGCTTCTCCTCCTCCTTATCTTTTCTCTCATTTTGCCATTTCCACTTCTTCCACTTCCCCCCTCCTCCCCTCTTCTTCCCTTTCCCCTCCACCCTCCTTCCCCTCCACCCTCCTTCCCCTAAGTTCTTCCACTCTTCAGTCCCTACCTCTTCACCCCTTCTACCCTCCTTCCACTTCCCATCCCCTATCCCTACCTTCTCCCTTCTCAGTCCTTCCCTTTTCCCTATCCCCTCCACCCTCCTGTCCCCTATCCCCTCCACCCTCCTGTCCCCTGTCCCCTCCACCCTCCTGTCCCCTATCCCCTCCACCCTCCTGTCCCCTATCCCCTCCACCCTCCTGTCCCCTATCCCCTCCACCCTCCTGTCCCCTGTCCCCTCCACCCTCCTGTCCCCTTATCCCCTCCACCCTCCTTCCCCTACCTACACCCCCCCCCCCCCCCCCCACCTCTCTTCACCTCGGTGTTTTGCCAAGCATCTATCACATTTTGACTACTTCATGTGATTTTAGGAGGCATGCGATGTCTGGTTGGGTGATCCGCCTGGCATGTTACAAGGTTAAATCTGACGTGCACTTTATTGAATGTTATCTTTGATGATTATTGTTGTTGTTGTTGCTTTTAACTATGTAATAATTATTACTGTCATCATCGGTATCATCATCAATATCATCACCACCATCAATAGTATCATCACCATCATAGTATCATCACCATCATCATCAATAGTATCATCACCATCATCATCAATAGTATCATCACATCATCATCATTCAATAGTATCACCATCATCATCATCATCAATAGTATCACCATCATCATCATCATCAATAGTATCATCATCGGCGCTAGGTATTTTTTATATAATCTTAATAATATGATTTGGCATTATTTTATTGTTTATTATTATTGTTTATCTTATGATTAATCATTAATGATTTTTTCTAATTTTGTGGCCGTTTACAAACACAATGCCGACATACTGAAACATTTGAAACTTCTAGTATAGATTTTTGTTAATCGACATGCTTCATGGCTTTCGTCAGCCGCGTAGATTCCCGGATGTATCAAGCCATGCATGGGCGTATTTCCGGGTTACGTAATGAATGCGATGCGCCATGTCGATGCGCAATGATGTGGTGAAAGCCTTGTCAGTCGGAGTCTCCGGGAGAGAATGAGCGAGGGAGGGTTCGGCCAAAGGAGGGAGTGGAGGAGGGAAGGAGTGGATAAGGGGAGGGCTGGACGAAGGAGAGGGGAGGGAGTGGAGGAGAGGGTGGATGTGGGCAGTGGAGCAGGAACGAAGATGTCACCGGGAGAGGTGTGGCGTAGACCCGTGGGAACGGCGGTGGACGTCGCCGTGTGGGCTGGCGGTCGCTAGCGGATCACGGGGTTGAGGAAGTGCGATGTCGAATTGTGTCGAAATACATTGACAATTTCCGTCCAGCCAAGCTTGACTCGACGCCATTTGCCCGCCGGCGGCCGACGAAGACCGAGACCGGCGCTGCGGTGAGAAAGGGGGATGGGGAGGGATATGGCGTGTGGAGGGACGGAGGGAAGGAGGGAAGGAATGAGAGAGAGAGGGGGGGGAGGAGTTAAGGTAGGCCGGAGGAACGATGTTTAGGTCCGGTAAATCTCTCGGTGAAAGGTAATGTTGGGATTTTATTGGGTCGTGATGTCGAGCTAGGTCGTTGGAAGGGATTTTTGTCCCCCGTCTTTTATTCCCATCCCCCATTCCTCCCGACCAACCGGCGGGAAAAAGTGTTTGATGAGGCGAACAATTTGTCTCGAAGGAGATCACAGGAAGGGAAAAATCTCTCGTAATGTCTTCTCGGGTGTGAAGCGGACGGGAAGGGGCCTCGCAATCCCCGTTTGAAGAGCGGGCTGATAAACGGGGCCGATTGTGGTGTCAAAAGTGCAGTAGAAGCGGCACCGAGTTGCATAAATAGCGGTCGCGATGGCCGGGCTGACTGCAGGCGACAGGTGCGGGCTTCTCGGGTGCCTGCCTAATGATGCGCGTGTCACAAACAGGTAATTGAAGGCGGGATCGACAAGATTCAGCGACTGGAGATCTGTAGGGTAGGTGGGCGGGCGGGCGTGCTTGCCGGCGGTCTCTGGTCTCGCCTCGTCGCCTCCCGCCCGACCCGTAGCACTCGCCTCTGTTACTTTGCTGTATGTCGCCGCCAAACGGTCGTAAGGCTAAGTCAACAGATCAGCGGCACCTTGTCAACACAGCCATAGCTCACGGAGCATGTCTGACGCACCTGGGCTGTCGCGGTTCGGGCGACTCCCATGCACGTGCACTCGTCTCCTGGACTCGTCAGCGCGCGGCTGTGGGCTTCATGACGTGGTCGCGAATTTTGCGATTTGTCGTTGTGACTCGTGGATACTCCGGTGGATAGTTCTTGACTTGGGAATTCTCAGATACTTCCACCGTCATGTGCATACACCTCATGACTGACGGTCACTAACCTACCTGCGCCATGACTCAGACACTTGCCTTTCTTGCCTCTCGCACCTGGATGCTACTTGACTCCCCGAGACTCGCCTTTCCTGCTTGACTCGCAAACCTGCTGCCGTCACCGACTCCCTCTTCCCCCCACGCCACCCCACCCTTCCATTCCATGATTCACATCCCCCCAATAGCTCTTGTCATGAATCTTTCCCCCTCCTTTTTATCTGTTCCTTCACCTCTCTTCCATGAATCACTCCCCAACCCCCTCTCCATGAATCTCCTGCCTCCTCCTCCTCTTCCCCTCCTCCCTCCTCTCCCTCCTCCTCCACCCCTCCTCCCTCCCCCTTTCTCTCCTCCCCTCCTCCCTCTCTCTCTCCTCTCCTCCCCTCTTCCCCCCATGAATCACCCCTATTCGCCCATGAATCATAAACCTCGCGCCTTTTCTTCACCCAATCCCCCACGCATCGCCGCCGCCCTCGCTAATTCTGGCCCAGACGACGAGGACGACACACTCCACGCCCTTTTTGCCCGGGGCGCGAAAGGGGAGGCGTTTGCTCTCCGCGTTCCGTGAATTTCGTTTGTGAAAGTCGAATTGGCGGGTTTGTGCACGTGTTTCAACCTCGTATTTTTATAGTCTTAGTTGTTTTGTCTTTTGTTCTTCGTCTGTTTTTTGTATATCACATCTTTCCTTCTGCTGGCCTAGGTACTTCCCTCTCCCTCTCCCCTTCCCTCTCCCCTTCCCTTCCCTCTCCCTTCCCTCTCCCTTCCCTCTCCCTTCCCTCTCCCTTCCCTCTCCCTTCCCTCTCCCCTTCCCTCTCCCTTCCCTCTCCCCTCCCTCTCCCCTCCCCCCTCCCCTCCCCCTCCCCCTCCCCGCCGTTCATCCTTTTCCATTCATTCTTGCTCCGTTATTGAAGTTCGGTCCTCGTTACGAGCAATAGCGTAGCCAATTATTTTCTTGAACACTCTTCCCCTCTGTCCGTCTGCTAGTGAGAGAGGGAGAGGGAGAGGGAGAGAAGGAGAGAAGGAGAGGGGAGAAAACGAATCAGAAGTAATCCATCTATCATTCAGAGCTCGTCATGTGTGTTTCATAATCAAATTGATTTTTTTTTTCGTTCCGCTGATTGCCTACAATCGTGAGTGTCGGGGTGTGGGGGTTGAGGGCGAGATTGAAGGTTTGTATTTGCAACACCGTTTTTTAGTACCTTTTTTCCCGACTATGATTGTATGTTGAAACTAGGGGCTCTTTTGTGTGGCCCAGCATACAGTGACTATATATATGTGAGGGAGTGAGTGAGTGTTTGCACTCATACTCATACTCATACTCACACACACTCACACTCTCACACTCTCACACCTCACACTCACACACTCACACTCACACTCACACTCACACTCACACTCACACTCACACTCACACACACACACACACACACACACACACACACACCACACACACACACACACACACACACACACACACACTCACACTCACACTCACACTCACACTCACACACACACACATTTTTTTTTACAGAGTGGGCGTGTGTTTTATAGTTGCAAGGTTGATTGATTTGCAAGAGTGGATGAAAAAAAGAGGGCGAACATAAACATGTACAAAGGGAAATGAGAACAGAGGCAGAGTGAGAGAGAGAGAAAAAAAACATAGTCCGGGACCGGCGCAGTTGTAGTCCGTGGGAATGCGATAGTTAACTGCGCTTTATTGCTTGTGGTATCCTGGCAGCTGGAAGGGGGTGGGGTAGGGATACAGGTCATTGGTGGGTGTGAGGGGGGGGTGGGGTTGCGGGGCGGAGGACAGGTGGATGGGGAGGATAAGAGCCAGAGGGGAGGTAGAGGGGAAGAGGGATATGGAGGGTCACGGGAGAGGAAGAGGAGTGGAGAGGGTCACGGGGCGGGAGGTGGGGGGGGGGGGAAGGCAGGGCAGAGGTAGGTGTCACAGGGAAGTCCTGCACACGTGAGCATTGCAGTGACAGCGGACGTGGTCGCTCATCCTGCATTAGACTTCATTGCAAGCCAGTCAGCCAGGGTGGAGTCCCACGGGGCGGCAGGGAGCGCCCTAGCCCTCGCTTGGAGGCTGTTCTGACCCTTCGATACATCCTTCATTATCCTTTACATCTTATCTGTCTCACCCTTCATACCCTTCTCCACACTATCTTTCACTCTTTCTTCCCCATCTTCCCTTTCCACTATAACACCCTAGTCACCGTCACGCGAACCTATTTAACTTTTACGTCACAGACCAAAGCCAGCACTATCTGGTACTCTTTTTACGCGGAACCGAAAAGTGACACGGATTTCGAAAGATCGTAGATGCCGGCTGTACGTTTCGCTAGTGTCTGTCTGTATCCCCGTGTGCGTCTCTTGGATTTTGTAAGTGTCTGTCCACAAGTATAGGTGTATGTAAGTATGTGAGGTGTGTGTGTGTGTGTGTTTGAGTGGGAGCGTCTATTTTGATGTTGATGTGCAGTCAGGTGTTTATATCGTGGTCTTCTAAAAATAGGCAAAGGAAAGGGGAAAGCGAGGGAGGATCTCGCTAGTATAGGAGTTTGTGGGAACATTTCTGTCGACTAGGGCTTTGTGACGAGGATTATCAGACCTAAACACTCAAATCGCACTTAAACACCCAAAAATAGGCGTTACACTCGTACTCGCACTCTCTAAATTAAATGTTAGACTCGTACTCGTACTGCAGCACTCACACTCGCACACTTGGAATCATTTTCACTTGCACAGTCATAGACAGAAATTGAGACGGCGGCGTTGTCGAAGAGGGCATCTGGGCGCAGATGGTTGGCAGGGTCCAGGGATCGCGCGCACCGGAAATATGGGCTTGCCTAAACCCGTCAAAAATGTCTTGAGCGGAAGCGCACTATACCACTCGACTACTACTCCCTCCCTCCCTACCTCCCTCACTCCTCTCCTCTCCATATCAGTATCACCATCCCTTCCCCTATCACCATTCTCTCCCCCCCCCGCCCCCTCTCACTCCCCCATCTCCCTCATTTCCCCTTTCTCTGGGTCGCTTGATGCGTTTGATATCCGATACTGGAGTGAGAAGGGGTTATAGGGGTAAGGGGAGGGGTTGGGGAAGGGAAAGTGGTACTGGTGCGTATAGCGTGGTGTGTGTGGGGAAGGGAGGTGGCTGAGGGACATAGTAAAGGGAATAGGCGGAAGGAATGTACATGTGCATACCTCCTGATTCGTACCGTATCAAGGGTTTTATTTAGGTCTTAGTTGTCCTTGAGAGAGAGAGAGAGAGATTAAATTAAATTAAATTTTATATACACGCGTACACGAACGTTTAAATACAGAAATGGTGAGTGTGAGTGAGTGAGAAATAAAGAATAGATACAGGAAATAGAAGGTTGACGACCAACGCCAAAGCCAGTTGTGATGCATGACGACACTGTTATCTGAACGTGTCACCGGTGCGATACGGATCTGATGGATTTACGGCTTCGCGATTGGTGCGAAGGTGTTGGCGTTATTTTGTGTTTTTTTTGTGGAAGAGAAAGGGTGAGAGAAAGTGGGAAGGGGAAAGAGAAAATGGGAAGGATGGAGAGAGAATGGGAAGGAAAACGGAGAAAGAAAATGGGAAGATGGGGAGATAGAAAGTGAATGTTTGTCACCTTTAAAAAAGGCATTACATATGTTACAAATGAATGGTATGAAGACCAAATGACTGTGAACCAAAGAATAAATTGACGAAAATAATAAGACGATGACTAGATCAAGTGACAATCTTTCTCCTCCTCTGTTCTTGATAACTGTTTCGCTGGTGGGGGGGGGGTGAGGTTGCGGGTGGCTGGGGTTAGGGAGGGACGGGAAGTATGGGGGAGGGGGTGTTGTGGTAGGGCGCTTGCGGGAGGGGGAATTACCCGGCACATTGATAACCGGTAAGTTACAATGGCGGCGCAGTTACCAAAGGTTACTGGCTTCTGCGCAGCTTTGAAGCCTCGCTCTTTCTTTTTCTCTCTTCCTTCTCTCCCTTTGTCTCTACCTCCCCCCCTCCCCCACTCCTCTTCCTCTCAACCCTCTCTCCCACTCTCTCTCTCAAAACTCTCGCTCACTCACTCTTACTCCCACACCTCTTCCTTTTCCTCTCCTCTCTCTCACTCCTCTTTCGCTCCCCACTCTTTTCCCTCTTCCTCTTTATCATATCCTCTTTTTCCTTTCTTTCCCTTCTCCCCTCCCTCCCTCCCTCCCTCCCCCATCCCCCCTCCCTCCTCCCTCCCTCCCTCCCTCCCCTCCCTCCCTCCCCCCTCCCCTCCCCCCCGTTTCCCACTCTTGTTCCAGCAGAATATGCCTGACGTGGCGTTGATATTTTGTTCACATAGTAATCTCTTGGGGTGCGATAGGAGAGGAAAAGGGAAAGGCGAGGGGGGAGGGAAGAAGTAATGGAATCATCCAGTTGGTAATGCGAAGGGATGGGGGAGGGGCGAAGGGAGGGGAGGGGGTTCTGAGACGGTATGTTTTGTGGCCTTGGGTGTTTGCGTGCGTTTGCGGGCGTAGGCGGGAGAGGCTGGATTTACGAGATCTCGAGCGAGTGCGCTTTATCCCTTGAGAGAATTTGGAATATATTTCTGTATTTAGACACGTGTGTCTGTGTGTGTCTGCGTGCGTGCGTGTGTTTTTGTTTACATACCTGCCGTGCACTTGATAAATGCTTATTTTGGTATCGGCGGATGATGGTATGCGAGGTTGCAAGTCGCGGGAGGCACGCCAGGTGAGCCAGGTGAAGCAGGTCGAGCGGCGGGTTGAGCGAGCGGACAGGTGAGGAGGGCGAGTCCGGCCAAGCGTAGCTCGCTCGGACACCAGCGGGATTATCCTGTGGACAAGCTCGCTATGTCGCCCCCGGCCCTCTGCTCGTCTGATCTCACCTGCTCTCGTCTGTTTGTCGCTGCTTTTGTTCCCTTCTGTGTGTGTGTTTGTTAATTCTCTCTCTCTCTCTCTCTCTCTCTCTCTCTCTCTCTCTCTCTCTCTCTCTCTCTCTCTCTCTCTCTCTCTCTCTCTCTCTCTCTCTCTCTCTCTCTCTCTCTCTCTCGCTCTCTCTCGCTCTCTCTCGCTCTCTCTCGCTCTCTCTCGCTTCTCGTCTCTCGTCTCTCTCTCGCTCTCTTCTCTCTCTCTCTCTCTCTTTGGACGGATGTTAGTGTGTGGGGTGTGTGTAGTATTATCAGTGTATTGTATGTGTATCTGCTGTACCAGTTGTTTCATCGCGTCTTCCTTAATCGAGGAAAAAGTGCAACTGCTCGGAGCTGTTTTATCGTTCGTGTCCCGCGCGCGCGCGCGCGCGCGCGCGTGTGTTGGCTTTAAAACGGTGTTTTTCCTCTCTTTTTATTGTTGTATTTTATGGTGACGTGTGTTGTGATGACTTCTTAACGTGTACTCTCTCTAGAGCACTGTCTCCACTCGGTGTCGGTGCGGTTGAGCAAACGCCTGGTGTTCTGTTTGATTGTGCCGTTTATTGTGACAAGAAAACGCTTATTTATTTTTTGTAACCTTTTAATCTTTCTGCTGCTTGTTATCTCTTTCTCTCTCTCTCTCTCTCTCTCTCCCCCTCTCTCTTCTCTCTCTTCTCTCTCTCTTTTCCCCTTCTCGTCTCTTTTCCCCTTCCTCTCTCTCTCTCTCTCTGGGTGTGTCTGTCTGCCTCTCACTTTCGAAAAGGCTCGAGTTACTCGTACTCCTTAGTGCAAATATTCATCGGTGCAATAATGGAGCGGGACAGGCACCAGCTGCAGTGGTAAGAACGGGTGTGACAAAGACGTTTATTATATCCCCGTGTTTGTCACAAAGGGCGTAGGCAGGTCAGGCTGGTTCTCTGGCTCTGTGGATCCACGGTTGACACACGTAGTCTTTGTCCTTCTCCTCCCGTCCCTTCTCGTCAGCTGATTCCTTTCGCTTGATATGTAGGTATTCGAAAGTGCCTTAGAATAAGAAAAAGAGAGATGGAGAGGGTGAGGGGAAGAAGGGGGAGATTCCTCGCCTCTCGTCTCTCTCCATCTTCAAAGTAAGGCTCCAGAATTTCGCCATTATTATTATGTAATAGAACCTCGTTTTATTTTACTAGTTTTCCATTTTCTTGTTTTGCTAAATCTCGCCACCCCAAGTCCACGCTGGAGGATAGGAGGGGGGGGGGTAGAAGGGAAGGGGGGAAGAAGAGAGGGAATGAAGAGGGGGCTGAGGGAGGGAAGGAGAAAGAGGGGGAGGTAAGGAGGGAGGAGAGAGGGGAGAGGGTGGGAGGGAAGGAGAAAGGAAGGGAAGAACGCGTGCAATGTTGTGCAGGCGAGCAGGCTTAGCGGTGGGAGATCGAGAGGTTAAAAAACAAAACTTTGAAACCCGGGGGCCCCGGGAATTTTTTTGGAAAGGGATTCCCCTTTTCCCCCCCCCTTTTTTCCCCCTTTTTCTCTCTCTCTTCCCCCCCCCTTTCTCTCTCTCTCTCCCCTCTCTCTTTTTTCTCTCTCTCCCCCCTCTCTCCCCCTCTCCTCTTTTCCCCCCCCCTCTCTCCCCTCCCCCTTTCCCCCCCCCCATTTTCTCTCTCCCCCCACAGAAAAAAAAGTAGAAAACAAATACCGGGATTGTTGCCTGCTAACTACTACTAGTGGTTTCCAAGTTATCGGAAATCTATTTTTCTCTTCGTGATGTCAGAGTTATTAGTAGTAAACAGAGGTCGTTGCGACAAAAGTAGAAAAGGTCTTGGGAAAGAGCGAACAGCTTCACAAAGCCAGGGATTCGATTTACGGTTTTCGATGTTATTTCTTCATCAGATGTACGTCCGCTACCTCTCTTGCTTCTGTTGTATCCATTTCCGTCCGCAAATATTCTACAAATTATCATTGCTGTGTTTTCTTGTCAGACATGTGAACTCGTTCGTTCTTGTACACCAACTATGTACTGTATTATACACTTGTATAACCGAAAACCATTGTCCTGTCGGTACCAGTGTGTCATTAACTTGTTACGCAAGTGTGTTGTTTTAGGCACGTGATGTAAAGTACTTCGCGTTATTTTCACTTTTTTATTTATTTATTTATTTATTTACTTATTTAATTTATTTATTATTATTATTATTTTTTTAACACTTTATCACGTTGGCTTGTTGGTATTGCATAATTTTGATTTCCCACCTTGCTCGTTGGCCTCATTGTTAGAATTAATAGAATTATTATTATTATTGTTAATATTATTGTTGTTTTGTTGTTGTTGTTATTATTATTATTATTATTATTATTATTATTATTATTATTATTATTATTATTATTATTATTATTATTAATTATTAATTATTATGATAATAATTTAGTAATTTTATTGGATTAAGTTGATTTACTTATTATTTTTACTTGTAATTGCGATGGTCATTTCCATGCATATATTGCACGGGAATATGATGTGATTGGTATTGTATATTCTTTATTTAATTTTTATTGGTAAATTTAAGGTTATGAAAGGGAAACAATTGATTTTTTCTTTTATTTGCATAATATAATTCTTGTATATATATGTATATGTATATATATGTATATGTATATATATATAATATATATAATATATATTATGTAATATGCATTATGTATGTATATACATTATATATATTATATATAATATATGTAATATGTATGTTATATATATTATATAGTATATATATGTATTGCATATATTGTATGTATTATATATATCATATGTATTATATATATCATATTTATAATACATATTATATGTATTATATATATTATATGTTATATATAATCGCTCACACTATGCTTTTTTCTATTGCTAAAATTTTATCTTAATTGCTCAAAAAAACGTTGCTGTGTTTTGCTTAACTGTTTTATTGTTTAAACGTTGTTTTTGTAAAGTGTGTGTGTGTGTAAATGTGTGTGTGTGTAAATGTGTGTGTGTGTGTGTAAATGTGTGTGTGGTGTAAATGGTGTGTGTGTGTGTGTGTGTGTAAATGTCTGTGTGTGTGTGTGTGTAAATGTCTGTGTGTGTGTGTGTGTGTGTGTGTGTATGTGTGTGTGTAAATGTGAATGTGAATATATGAATAAGAGAGAGAGAGAGAGAGAGAGAGAGAGAGAGAGAGAGAGAGAGAGAGAGAGAGAGAGAGAGAGAGAGAGAGAGAGAGAGAGAGAGAGGTGGAGGGGGGGGGGGGCTCTCTCAATGGGTGTCGGTGAGTGGATTGGTGAATGCTGAATAGGTAGAGACTGAGTGAATGAATTATTTGAAATTTACACAATTGTACTACAGCGATTATCATTTGACCGATAGATTAAAGGAAGGATGAGTGACTTGTGAAAAATGATTTTGATTGCATTGAGTGATTGATTGATATCAGTGGATGGATTGACTGGTGAATGTACTTTGATAGCATGATTAAAACGATGTATTTGCCTGGAAAGATATCATAATTCATAGATTGGTAAGAGCAGATGATTTAATTTGAGGAAAGTTTAGAACGATTGTCTAGATTAATTGAATCAGAATGGCTTTGCAAGGCCTCGGGAACGGAGGTGGCAGTGGGATGAATGATTGTGAATAGTAGGAACTGTAGTGAGTGATGATGGAACTTGATGGCACCGTAGAATTGCATAATGAAACTGAGGGAACTGCAGAGTGATTGATTGACTAAATTGCTATTGCATTTGAATGGATTTTGAAAGGACTTAGCGCCAACCGCCACGACCGAGCACTATATTCCACGTCTTTTGTTTTTGTTTCAGAACCCCGTAGGCTATAATTCCGAATCAGACTATTACTACAATGATCCTAATCAGCAATACGATGTGAGTATGCAAGCAGTGAGCCTTTGGCGCCCAGGCCGATCTTGTTCTGTTTAAATCATTAAAGAGTGAAATAATTTTTATAAGGGAGAAGTAAAAAAAAAAAAAGTAAAAGTTTAAAAGTAATAAAACATTTTTTAAAATTATAAGGTGTGTGTAAAGGTGATATAAAAAAGTTGGATGTTAAATTTTTAAAATGTGCTAGAGAAATGAAGGATTTAAAAACAATGGAATTCATAAGATACTGTATTATATAAATGTCTAAAAAATGGAATATATATGTAAAAGTGTATATAAAAAGGTGCAGGATTAGCCATTCTTCATTTTCTTTTTTTCTTGGTGAGTCATTGGCGAATCGTTGCCCCTTTTTTCGACTTTTTAATTAAATTCAGAATTTCAGTATTAGACACAGCATTTCTTTGTCCTCAACTTTCAAAAAATTATTATGAAAAAAATAAGTCATGAAATTCAGTAGATGCAAAATATGCTAATGAGACCTTGAAGCTGTGGAGGGTGTCTTTGTCTTCCTTTTTTTTATTATATACAGTACAGCTGCAACTACTGTACGTTCGTCTTTCTGCTGCACCCTCCTCTTCTCTTTTCTCTTTCTCTTTTCTCTTTCTCTTTTCTCTTTCTCTTTTCTTTTTTCTCTTTCTCTCTTTCCCTCTTTCTCTCTTTCTCTCTTTCTCTCTCTCTTCTCTCTTCTCTCTTCTCTCTCTCTCTTTCTCTCTCTTTCTCTCCTCTTTCTTCTCTCCTCTCTCTTTCTCTCTCTCTTTCTCTTTTCTTCTCTTCCCCCTCTTTTTTCTTTTTCTCTTCCTTCAATGCACTCTTTGTATTTTCGCTATGATGCCTTGGAAGAGGTAGCACTGATTATATATATATATATATATATATATATATATATATATATATATATATACATACTCACGTACATACATACTCACGTACATACATACTCACGTACATACATACTCACGTACATACATACTCACGTACATACATACTCACGTACATACATAGATACACACACACACACACACACACACACACACACACACACACACACACACACACACACACACACACACAACACACACATACATACATAAGTATACGTACAGTCGTACATGTGCTTGTTAAATGGGTACATATATACACATGTATAAATACATATCCATATGCTCATAAGCGCCCTCAGACATTGATCTGCATACACACAGCCAGCCTACAGACAGACGCGCACACACATACATACATAGTCATCTGAACACGGTTGTAATCTGTACTGCCTTGGAAACTGTGATGTTTGCTCTCTCTCTGCCATTTGCTTATGTGCGTGTTTTGTTGTTCTTGCTTGTTTCAGCCTTTTTTTGTGTGGTAGACGGTAGTGTGTGTGTGTCACTAAAAAAGAGTGAAGGAAGGTTGGAGCTTTGTGTGGATATGCGTCTGGCTCTGATGAGTGGGAAATGAAAGTTCTTGAGAGAGGGGGTGCTGGGAGAGAGGGGTGAGTAGGTATTGGGGGGGGAAAGAGGAGGAACAAGGATAAGGTGAGGAGAGAGAGAGAGAGAGAGAGAGAGAGAGAGAGAGAGAGAGAGAGAGAGAGAGAGAGAGAGAGAGAGAGAGAGAGAGAGAGAGAGAGAGAAGGGGGTGGGGCGACGGGGAAGTGGTGAAAGCAGATAGAGAGAGGGAGGAAGAAGACGGGAGGAGAGGCAGGGGGGAAGGCGAAGTGAGGGAGCAAGAGGGAAATCGGGGAAAAGGGAGGATAGAAGAGGAAAGAAGGAAGAATAGGAGGAAAGGAACGTTAGCTAAGGTTAGATAAGGAGCGGAAGGTAACAAGGCGAAATGATACGAGGCATGGAAGGAGAGGGAGAGGGGGTAGATAGAGGGAGGGAGGGATAGATGGATGGATGGATGGATGGATGGATGGATGGATGGATGGATGGATGGATGGATTAGTAACCCAGAGATTTAGACATTCCCTCCCACCCTCCCTCCCTCTCTCCCTAGTTCTTTTCCTTGAGAAATCGCGCCATTGTGTGCGTGTTTCCCGCCGCGCGAAATGACAGGCGCAGGAGTGACAGCCTCCCCGCCTGGCGAAAGGTTAAGCACACAGCGCGGCGGGCGGGTGCGGGAGGCGAGGCCCGGGCGAGAGCACCTGTGTAACACGTACACTTGACAGTAAGTGAGACAAAACGTCTGCTTATTATATCTTCTCGTGGGCGCCTTCTAATGCTCGCTGATCTCCCGGCCCTCCCCTCCCCTCCATCCCCCCCCCCCTCAACTCAGGCTTCAACATCCCTGTTCGTTTTTTTTCCCCATATCAGGTTCGTTTTTCTTCCTCCCTCCCTATCATAGCCTGCTATTCTCTCTCTCTCTCTCTCTCTCTCTCTCTCTCTCTCTCTCTCTCTCTCTCTCTCTCTCTCTCTCTCTCTCTGCTTTTGACCGTGTCCTTTTTTTTTTTTTTTTTTTTTTTTACCCTTTCCATTCCCCTCCCTTCTTATTACTCTCCCTTTCTCTTCACTCGTACCCACGTTCATCATCCTATCACACTATTGCCCCCCCCCTTTCCCTTCTCCCCCCCCCCCACACCATCGGCCCCGTCGATTCCCAGCCACCGGCATTTTAAGAAGGTCTCAGTAATGTCATTGGCGAACAGCTGTGTCAACATCTGCGATCGCCGGGAAGGACCTTCGTGACGAGGGAGAGGGAGAGGAATGGGATGAGGGAGAGGAATGGGATGAGGGAGAGGAATGGGTTGGGTAGAGGGTGAAGATGAGGGAGAGGAATGGGTTGGGTAGAGGGTGAAGATGAGGGAGAGGAATGGGTTGGGTAGAGGGTGAAGATGAGGGAGAGGAATGGGTTGGGTAGAGGGTGAAGATGAGGGAGAGGAATGGGTTGGGTAGAGGGTGAAGATGAGGGAGAGGAATGGGTTGGGTAGAGGGTGAAGATGAGGGAGAGGAATGGGTTGGGTAGAGGGTGAGTATGAGGGAGAGGAATGGGTTGGGTAGAGGGTGAGGATGAGGGAGAGGAATGGGTTGGGTAGAGGGTGAGTATGAGGGAGAGGAATGGGTTGGGTAGAGGGTGAGATGAGGGAGAGGAATGGGTTGGGTAGAGGGTGAGTATGAGGGAGAGGAATGGGTTGGGTAGAGGGTGAGTATGAGGGAGAGGAATGGGGAGAGGGTGAGGATGAGGGAGAGGAATGGGGAGAGGGTGAGGATGAGGGATGAGGGAGAGGGTGAGGATGAGGGAGGGAGGAATGGGGAGAGGGTGAGGGTGAGGATGAGGGAGAGGGTGAGGATGAGGGAGAGGGTGAGAGATGAGGGAGAGGAGTGGGAGAGGAGAGGATGGGGAGAGGAATGGGGAGAGGAAGGGGAGGAGAGGATGGGTAGAGGTAGAGGGGTATGGCAGCAGCTGGTTTGATAGAGTAAACTGAATTGGGGGAGGAAGGGGGAGGGGGGATAAGTAGCAAGCTTTTGTGGTCAAATTTCAAATATCGCGTTAAACGGTTGAGGTGTGTGTGTGTGTGTGTGTGTGTGTGTGTGTGTGTGTGTGTGTGTGTGTGTGTGTGTGTGTGTGTGTGTGTGTGTGTGTGTATTATATATATACACACACACATTATAATAATATAATAATAATAATAATAATAATAATAATAATAATAATAATAATAATAATAATAATAATAATAATAATAATAATATGAGAAAGACAGAGGAGAGGGAGAGGGGGAGGAGGGAGAGAGGGGGAGAATATAGGAGACAGATACAGATATGACAGAAGGCAGAGAAAGGGAGGCAGCTGCATGTTTGGCGGGGGATCCGGGAGCGACACACGTGCAGAGGGTCCCGAGCGTAGCCGCCCATCCCAGCCGAGGCAGCGAACACCCTTGTAACTCGCCTCTCCTCTTGAACGGTAGTAAAGTGGCTTTCATTAGGCTCGGGTGTCTCTTGGGGAGGGAGAGGGTGGGACAAGGATAAGGGGGAGAGGGAGTCCTTATTATGGTGGCTCTCCCAGCTACTTGAGGATCCTGCCGTCGAAATCCGCCCTCTTCCCACCGCCCACCGCCCGTCGCCCGTAGGCCAGCGAGATATACGGTGACGGCGCTGTTGTAGTGTTTGTTGGGGGGGGCTCAGAGGGGACGAGGGGCGGGGGCGTAGGAGTAGGAAGGGGCCGTAGGTGATGGCACTTTGGCACTGTATTGGCTCTTCCAACAGCTGCTCCCTCCTCACGCCCTCGCGCCCACGTCTCCGCTGAGGACGTGGGTCGTTAGCTTAGCGGCGGCCGGGCGTGTCGCGTTTCAGTCGACCTGTTATATGCGTCGGGCCTTGTAATATCCCCAGAAAAAAAAAAAAAAGCAATAAAACCACAAAAACAACGGATAAACAAGGAACTAAGGATGTATGCTTATCTGCCAATATATGTAAATAAACGAATGATAAAAAGCAAGACTTGAGTGGCGTGACAGCTGTGTCATAGGAGACCGTCTATCGGGTACCTTGACAGCATTAACGTGGGAGACACGGACTGGCCTCTCGAAATGATGTCACGGAGCAGGTTTTTGTATGTGCAATTTATCTGTTGATGTTTAACTATCTGTCTGTTTTTAGGACTCAGTCTATGTAAGCGACTGTCTGGCTGTATATTCAATCTAATATCTTTTGTCTGTTTATCGGTCTGTCTATATCAGTTTGATTTATGTATACGAATCAAGAGCGCAGAAAGAAGAGTGAGAAATAAAACGCAATATTGGGTTGAAAAAAAAGTTATGTACTTGTAAAAAAAAAAAAAAGGAATGTAGTGTAGACAAAAAGGTTCGAATACAGATGTTCTGTCGGGCGCCACGTGTTCTTTCACTGTTCTTTATCGATATGCGATACATATACCGCCGCTGGATCGGTGTTCACAAGTGTTCCGTATACATGAGGGTAGAGCCCAGCATACCCCCTTCCCCCTAACTCCACATCTCACGTACGTTAGCCTTTGCAAAAAAAAAAAAAAGCTAGTTACTGTCATAACGTATTCTTAACAAAGGAAGAAAAAAAAAACACGGAGATAGGAATTACGAGGCATGTTATAATCATCACATTATTGCCTTTTCATTGATCAGCCCTACGGTTTGCATCGTTTTCTCCTCCTTTTTATCGTTTTTTCTTTACTTCATTACTGTCCTAAAAGCTGTTTGCCGACCGGCTTGAAAGCTCAAAGGCACTTCGGGTACCCCCCTCCCCCCACTCCCCGGGACCTATAGAGGAAGCCAGATTTTTTTTTTATTGGTTGTGGGGCCACCTGCGTTTAGGTCCTAAGGGTGATTGACTACCCAGGAGTTCGAAACACTTGTGATGTATGTATGTGTTTGTTATTGTAATTATCATTTACACATGGCGTATCGTGACACGTGTTCCCCCCATTTTTATTATGATATTGTCATTGTTTATTATTTTTTTTTTTTGACGTGTTGGCAAGGAGAAACTTGGGGTAATACGTTGGCCGGTATTAGTGCGCAGTATATGTTGATTGGGCTTGTTTTTTTTCTTTCTTTTTATTAACTGTAAATTATTTGTTAGGTCATTCACGATCAGAGGCTATGTTAATGAAGAGTGAATGTAATTGTAAATGTGCATTTATGAACGTATATAGTTCATAATGCCTTTTTTTTTAAGTTGTTTTAGGAGAACTTGCCGAATGACCATTTCTACGAGTAATTGAAGTGTGTGCGAAAAGAAAGCGAATCTTAAAAATGCCTCCCACGTTATTGTTAATTAAACTTTTAGAATGTACTTGGTTTTCGATCCCCGTTATGGTTTCGGGTTGTGGCTGCCGGGGAGTTGGACATGAGTTGGCGTGGTGCAACTCGATATCTGAGCCTGTCCCGCCCGCCTGTACCCGTCCGTACCCGCCTGTCTGTACCCGTCTGTATCCGCCCAGAGCGTCCCCCGGGGCCTTTGAGGTTGCAAGCTGTACCCGGTCTGCCGGCTTGGCTGGTTTTCGTCCGTTGGTTATTCATTCTCTCTCTCTCTCTCTCTCTCTCTCTCTCTCTCTCTCTCTCTCTCTCTCTCTCTCTCTCTCTCTCTCTCTCTCATGCGTCCTGCCCCCTCCCTCCCTATCCCTCTCCCCCCTCTGCCTCTCCCTCTTCCCCTCTCCCTCTCCCCCCTCTGCCTCTCCCTCTGCTCCGAAGGCAATGACACCAGTTGTTGATTTGTTCCTGATCCTGTACTCGAGGGTTCTCCCTCCCTCTCCCCCTCACGCACAAGCGCAGCGAATGAGTGCATGGGTGATTGAACCCTACTTTTCCAGTTCAGAGAGAGGGAGAGGGAGAGGGAGAGGGAGAGGGAGAGGGAGAGGGAGAGGGAGAGGGAGAGGGAGAGGGAGAGGGAGAGAGGGGAGGGCTGGGTTGGAAAGAGAGAGAAGACAGACAAACAAACAATAACAACATACAGGCGGACAGTCAGTCACACAGACGATCACGTGGTTTTGGCGTGTAGGATTTATCCCCCTGAAGGTCTCCCACGCGGGCGGGCGGGTAGGCATTCGGATGTGGGTGCTTAGGGGCACTTCGGGGACAAAGAGGCGGCTTTGTGCATTAATTATTGGCTTCTTAAGATTCTCTCGGTCTCTTTTTCCCCGTCCCTCTTCTCCTTTCGTTTTCATTTTTCGTCTCCTTTATCTTTCTATTCGTTTTTTTTTTCCCACCTTTTTTTAATGTTTTATTTTTTTTCGCCTTTTTTCCCCCCCTTCTTTCGGATTCGCTTTGAGAAGAGTAATTGGCCTTTTGGTAATTGCATGAAGACGAATAGGCTCCATAAATAGCGGAAGGACCTGCGGAAGGGGAAGGAGGTGGTGGGGGGCCCGGGAAGGGGGGGGGGGGAGGGACGCTCGCCGTGACGGAGGTGAACTCGCGCTGTCTGCCGCCGTCGCTCATGAGTTATGGCCCGATTAGCATTCCTGCCCCCCTCCCCTCCCTCCCTCCCTCCCTCCCTCCCTCCCTCCCTCCCTCCCGCTTTTCCCTCCGCCTTGCCCCCTTCCCCTTTTCTTTCCCTCCCCACCCCTCTCTCCCATCCTTTCCCTCCGTGCGCCTCTACCCTCACTTTCTTTTCCTCCGTATCGTCTCCTCCTCCTTTTCCTTTCCTTTCATGCTCTCTGTGCCCCTAGCCTCCTTATTCCCGTGCCCTTTACTGGTTTCTTCTCTATCTTATGCGTCCATCATTCATGTCTTCTCCTTCCTACCTTTCAGTTCCTCTTGGCTTCCTTCTGTTCCACCTAAGTTTCCCCTCTCCCCTCTCCCCTCTCCCCATAACCTCTGCTAAATCATATTCCTACTGCCGTGCATAGCTTTTCCCTTCCGCCTTCTTTCCGTTACTTCCCCCTCCCCCCTCCCATCCTGGTCACTCTACTCGTCTCTCGCCTCATCTTCACCGTCCCCCTCTCCTCTCCTTTCCTCTCCTGCCTCTCCTCTCCTCTCCCTATCCTCTCTCCTCTCCTCTATCCTCTCCTCTCCTCTCTCCTCTCTCCTCTCCTCTCTCCTCTCCTCTCTCCTCTCCTCTCCTCTATCCTCTCTCCTCTCCTCTCCTCTATCCTCTCTCCTCTCCTCTCCTCTATCCTCTCTCCCTCTCCTCTCCTCATCCTCTATCCTTTCTCTCTCTCCTCTTCCTCTCTCCTCTCCTCATCCTCTCCTCCTCTCCTCATCCTCTCTCCTCTCCTCTATCCTCTCTCCTCTCCTCTCCTCTCTCCTCTCCTCTCCTCTCCTCTTCCTTTATTATTCTCTCTCTTCCCCTACCGTTTCCCTCTTCCGTTTCTCTTCTGTTCCTCCCCTCCCCAGTCCCCTCTCGCCTCGCTTCCCCTCCCCACTCCCCTCTCGCCTCGCTTCCCCTCCCCACTCCCCTCTCGCCTCGCTTCCCCTCCCCACTCCCCTCTCGCCTCGCTTCCCCTCCCCACTCCCCTCTCGCCTCGCCTCCCCACTCCCCTCTCGCCTCGCCTCCCCACTCCCCTCTCGCCTCGCCTCCCCACTCCCCTCTCGCCTCGCCTCCCCACTCCCCTCTCGCCTCTCCCCTCATCTTCTCACTTCCAGCCAAAACTTACTCTCTGAATTATTGGCTGAGTTTAAAAGCAAGAGGAATGTAGCGAGCGAGACCAATATCCTGCGTGGACTTCAAGTGGCTGAGAGGTTTTGCGTCCCTGGAGCTTATGGAAGGGGGGCGGGTAGGGGAAGGAGGAGGAGAAGGGGAAGGAGGTGGAATACACCAATTCTCCTGGGGCTGAGGAAGGGAAGGAAGGGGGGAAAGAGGGAGGGTAGGTGGGAGGGTGTTTTTTTTTTTTTTTTTGGTTTTCTCCTCCCCCCGTCGCACCTATCCCTCTGTATTGCTTTCTTACGTTCGCATTTGTCTTTTCTGCGTTCTTTCTGTTCCTTTGGTTTTCCTCTTTCTCCAACTTTTATTTTTCCATTTTCTGTTCGTATCACCATCGTCTCGTTTCTGTCTTCCTCCCCCCCTTTTTTTTTTTCTTTCGCTCTCCCTTTCCCTCTCTCCCTCTCGCCTTGCCTTTCCCATACGCATCCCCATCGCCTTGTCCTTCCTCCCCCTCCCTCCTCCCGCCATAATTCCCACACTCGGGTAATTGCGATTTTCATTCTTTTGCTCTTTTCCCGACGCGATAACCCACCCCCCAAAAGAGAGGCCCGATTCAGACTTCAAAGGAAATGTGCTTGTCAAATAAGGCGGCCGTCAATACTTCGTTCTTATTGGCTAACGGGGTGGGGGGTGGAGTAGGGGGAGAGAGGTGAGGGGAGGGGTGGAGCAGGGGGAGAGGGAGGGGACGGGAGGGAAGGGGTGGAGCGGGGGGAGAGGGAGGGGAGGGGAGGGGCGGAGCAGGGGGAGGGAGGGGAGGGGAGGGGATGGAGCAGGGGAGAGGGAGAGGGAGAGGGAGAGGGGCCTGGAGGGAAGGAGGGAGGACGGAGGGACAACGGTAGAAGGAAGGAAGGTTCCCGCCACAAAGAAATATTGAATAAAAATACTGAAGACTTATTTTCCTGAAGACGACGACGTAGGGAGAAAAATAGAATGAGAAAATCTTAGTAAGTCTAGCGGATAATTACCTCTTGACCAAGCACTCGAGCGGGATGGGGCGGAGAGGGAAGGGAGGGAGTAGGGAGTGGGAGTGGGGAGTGGAGCTAGTGAAAGGGTTTGACAGTCTTGGATGGCTCTTGTCGAGACCGTTGAAATGGCAGGAATCTTTCGTATTTTTTCTGTTTGTCATTCCTTTTTTTGTGTTGAGGGAACGATTAGCCAGCCACACGAGGAGTGCCGTAAGAGAGAGAGTGAAAGGTGAGGAGTGGGGTGAGCGACTGAAAGGGGGGAGAGTGAGAAGGGAGAGATTGATGGGAGTGGAGAGTCAGAGGGAGAGTGAGGGGGAGACTAAGGAAGGGAGATACTCAGAAAGAGGAAGAGAGGGGGAGAAAAGGGAGGAATCGGGGAATGGGACGGAGAGGGGAGGGCTCGGGGAGAGGGAGGAAGTTAAAAAGTGAGGGAGACGACCTGTGTTGCGAAGAAGCAAGCACACGTAAAGAAAATATTGCTTGTTTTTTTTTCCTAACGAAGGGGAACAAAGAAGTTTATTTCCCGGGTGGTGGGGAGGGGGAGGGGAGGGATTGTAGGGGCATGTGGTAGAGAGAGGGGGCACTTGGGTGGGGTCGGTGGGGAGAGAGGAGAGAGGGGTCATAGCTCGAGATGTTGACAAAAGCGAATGTACCGACATGCCTGCGGAGTCCCTTCCTGGCAGCCACCTAGAACAAGCCAACCATTGTTTAGCTTCCTGAGATGGCGTTACTCCCGTGCCCCCCCCCCCCCTCTCTTCCTCTCCACCATCGGACTAGCCCCACCCCCTCCACATCGTGTCCCCCCCCCCCCACACACACACTACCTGACCACTGGCCACCACCTACTCGCTCACTTCCCCTTTTTTCTTACCCTCTGTACACTCTTTCCCGCTCTTTCTCCCCCCCCCACTACATCTTCCTTTCCCCCGCTATAACCCCTCTTTCTCCCGCTATAACCCCTCTTTCCCCTCTTTCTCCCCCCTGTACCTCATCTTTCCTCCTCTTCCCCCCCCCCCCTTTCCCCCCTTTCCCCTCCTTTACACTCAACCCGAGACGGCTGAGTTATGGAGACATACGACCAGTATATCACCGTCTGAGGGAGAGGAAAGGGGAGGGGTTACGTGTACCCCTTTGCTCATCGCTCGGCCTCTCCCGTTCCTCTCTCTGCTCCTCTCTGCCTCCGCTCTTGCTTGCTTCCTCGCTTCCTCTTTCCCCCTTTTTATATCCTTGCCTACCAGTATCTTTTACTATCAGGTAGGCAAGTAGGCAGTTATGTAGGCAGATGGGTATATAGTTGGATCGGTGTGTGGATAGAACGATCAGACGAAAAGGTCGGGGACTTCCTTAAGCATATATCAAACTACCATTGTGGCTTGGCTCCCATGTCGGAGACACGGCCGTGAATTGACCTCGTGTGCGCTGATCCTTCACCGGATCCTCGCTCGAGATTCCGGAGAGAGGGAGAGGGAGAGGGAGAGGGAGAGGGAGAGGGAGAGGGAAAAGGGAGGGAGGAAGGGGAGGAAGAGAGGGTGGAAAGGGGAGGAAGAGAGGGTGGAAAGGGGGGAGAAGAGAGGGGAGGGAGAGGGAGGAGAGGGGAGGGAGAGAGGGAGGAGAGGGGAGGGAGAGAGGGAAGAGAGGGGAGGGAGAGAGGGAAGAGAGGGGAAGAGAGGGAAGAGAGGGAGGAGAGGGTGAGTTCACTCCTTGGTTCGTTCGTTCGTCTGGTCCTCAGCTGTCTGTCGGGCAGTACGCGGAGGCTTCGGTGATCTCTTCTCTGTCCCTCGGTTTTATTTCTTTCTCTCACCTGTCATTTTCTTCCCGTTTTCTCTGAGAGAGAGAGAGAGAGAGAGAGAGAGAGAGAGAGAGAGAGAGAGAGAGAGAGAGAGAGAGAGAGAGAGAGAGAGCGCAAAAACAGGGGAGTAAATAGCAGGGGAGAGAAATCGCGCACGCACGCACGCACCCACGCAGCGCGAGGGGGCGATCATGTGAGGTGAGAATAAGAGGCGAGACTTGATTCCCGGGAGATTTAAAGTGATGAGACAGGTTGATGGGGACCGGGAGCGCAGTGATGAGGGGCCGCTGTTCCACGGGTTTGGTGGTGATGAGCGAGTGGGGTGGGGGGAGGAATGGGGGTTTATTTTGGTTGTATTGGTTGGTGGTGGTGGTCGTGTTTATTTTATTCATTGTTGTTGTTATGTTTTATTTTTTATTTTTATTTTTTGGTGATAAGCGAGGTGGGAAGGTTGTGGTTGAATTCTGTGGTTGTGCGGTGTGGGGCGGTTGTGGTGAGCGTGGTAGGACGGTGGCGGGTTGGTGCTGTTTTTTTTTTGCTTGTGTAGTGATTATGGTTAGGGTGATTCTGTAGTGTTAGTTGGTGTCGTTGGAGATGGCGTTTATGATGAAGGGGACTGGAGGGGGGAGTGAGGGGCAAAGATGGGAAAGTAGCGCGATGATGAGAGATTGTGATGGTGCGGGGGACGGCGGGTCAGCATCAGTTGATCCCCCTCCTCCCCTCCGCCTCTCCCCCTACCCCCACCCCAATCTCCCCGGCCGTCGTGCTGTATCGATCCTCACCTCTCACGCATCAACAACCTCCCCTCCAGGTCCCGCCAGGTCCTGTCCTTCCTCCCATTCCCCTCCTCTCTCTCTCTCTCTCTCTCTCTCTCTCTCTCTCTCTCTCTCTCTCTCTCTCTCTCTCTCTCTCTCTCTCTCTCTCTCTCTCTCTCTCCCTCCCTCCCTCCCTCCCTCCCTCCCTCCCTCCCTCCCTCCCCCCATTCCTCTTTTCCTCTCTTCCTCTCCCCTTTTATTTTCAGGTTCCTTGGGCCCTTTCCGTCTGTCCCATGATATACCTCTCCCTTTTTTTGTCTCTCCCCTTTCATCTCTGCTCTTTTCCGTTTACTCACTTTCCTCTATCCCCTCTTCCTACATTCTTCCATCATCCTTCTCATGTTTCGCATCGTCTCAATTTCTCAACTTCCTTCCCTATACCACATCCTCCTCCTCCTCCTTCCTTCTCTTCCTCCTCCTCAGTCATTCCTTTTCTCTCCCCTCGTCTCCCTCGCCCCTTGGCGATAACACCCTCTTCTCTTCACCTCTTTCTTGTCCCATAATTATTCGTCTTAGCGCCTTATCACCATCATCATGATGTCACCTCTTCCTCGCCTCTTTACTACTAAAAAAAAAAGTCTCGGGCGATGAAGTATTTTTAAAAAGAAGAAGAAAAATAAGAGGGAGGGTTGGAGGGTCGGAGAGTTGGAGGGAGGACATAGTGCGTAATATCTGGTAATTTGTTACTCTTGGAGTCTTAAATTGGTAACCATGTTGGCCATCAGCTGGTGAATGCCGCTGCGCCTACTTCAGGGCTACGCCTATTCAGGGCTACGCCTATTCAGGGCTACGCCTATTCAGGGCTACGCGAGAGTGGGCTTACGTTTTGGGATGGGTTGGATGGGGACCGGATATTAGGGGGGTTAGATTTTATTCCATTGGAGAGGGGTTTCCGCGAAGTTATGATTATCATCGCGTTTTTTTCAATATCGCTAATGTCAGTGTTGTTATTATAATATTATTTGTAGTAAAAGTAAGTTTTAATTATAATAATAATGATGACGATGAACAATAACTGTGATTAATAGCATCTTCAGTGCTAACAGTAAAAATAATAGTAATAGTAATCGCAATGATGATAATTAGCGGAGCAGGATTATAATGGGAAAATTAGAACCCACATTATTTTGTATTTATTTAAAGAAAACGACAGTGGTAAAGGCAATGCTCCTTTTTCAGTGAGGGGAAAACTCTCTCTTTTACTTTTAGACGAATTAATTCCGTGAATATGTTACGGTTATCTGATTCTTTGTATCGCGGGATTGCTGAATAGGATCCATTTTCGGGGTGGGGGGTTGGGGGGGGGGCAGGGGAAGAGGAATACACTTAGGTAAGAGGATTTATGAGGGAAGAGTCTTTTAAATCTTATTTGGTTTTCCTTTTCCCTGTTTGTACCTGGGAGGAGATTAGGAAGGAGAGAGAGAGAGAGAGAGAGAGAGAGAGAGAGAGAGAGAGAGAGAGAGAGAGAGAGAGAGAGAGAGAGAGAGAGAAATAGAGAAATAGAGAAATAATGTTTTTATTTCGTTTCATATAGTCTAGTATAGTTTATTTATTCATCTGGTTATTGAGGGGGAAAATAATGGAATAGGGACCCACAGCCAATCTGAATAGTACTGTTCCTTTTTTTTTTAATTTCATTTTGTTTGTTTTTATTTTCGTTCTTGCAGTATCCTTTTCATTTTTTTTCTTTGGCTCCTCTTACGTCAACGGGGGATTGTGATGGCGATGGCGATGACGAGAGGGCGATAGTCGTTCGGTTTTTGAAGGTTTTGGTGGCTCGGTAGCTGAAGGATGGATGGATGGTTGGTGGGTTGGTTGGATGGTTGGATAGATGAGTTTACGGATGGATAGGTAATTAGGGTAGGAATGGCCGAGGTGACGCAATACATGACTTTTTCAACTGAACTCTCTCCTCTCTTCTCCCTCTTCCTCCCCCCACTCTCTCTACCTATTTCCCTCTCTCCATGCGCGCGCGTTTGAGTGAGTGAGTGAGTGAGTGAGTGAGTGAGTGAGTGAGTGAGTGAGTGAGTGAGTGAGTGAGGGGGGTCTTGGCGTTTTTCCCCGTGATGAGAGCAGAGGAGTTGATTCCGAGAAGCGACTGGAGAGGGGAAAGTGCCAGAGAGGGAGAACGAGGGCGGAAGGGGGGAGAGATGGAAGGGGAGGACAGGGGAAAGAAGGGCTCGCGTGGTGTCTGTTCCCTCCGTCCCCTCGTATTCAGGTCTTGACGGTGCTGTCGTTATTGCATTGGGGGAAAAAAAACACTCCGGGGAGCAAATTTGGGCATAAATCTTTTACGGAGATGCGGCCTCTCGCTCTCTTTCGCTCTCTCTCGCTCTCTTTCGGGCTCTCCCTCTCCCTCGCTCTTTCTCTTTTCTCCTTCATTGGAGCTTTGCCCCGAGAGGAGGGGGAGGGAAAGGAGAAAGGGAAAAAAAGGGGGAGAAAAAAGGGAGGGGGGGGGGGGGAAGGGGGGAAAGGGGGGAGGGGGGGGGGGAGAAGGGGGGAAAGGGAAGGGAAAAAGGAGGGGGAAAGGGAGGAGGGGGAAAAGGGGGAAGGGAGGGGAGGAGAAGGGGGAGGAGAAGGAGGGAGGAGGGAAGGAGGAGAAGGAGGGAAAGGAGGAAAGGGAAAGGAGAAGGAGAAGGAGAAGGAGAGCGGGAGGGGGAGAGAAAAAAGGGGGAAGGGGGAAGCGGGAAGATGTTTGATAAGGTATAGGGGATGCGGGGGGAAAGACCCAAAATGGACGGTAGGGGGAAAAGGGTAAAGAGGGAAGAGATGGAGAGTTTGGAAAGGAAGAATAGTCTTTAAAAGTAATCTAAAATAAGGAAAAAGGGGGAAAAAGGGGTGGAAGGAAAAGGAAAAGGGGAAGAGAAGAGAGAGAAGGAGAGAAGAAGAGAGGAGAGAGGGGAAATTTTTGTTAGGTTGCCGATAAACCTTTGGGGAACAAACGAGTATGTGTTGCACTGGCGTTTGTTTTTTGGGGGGGGGGGGACCCCCCCCCCATTTTTCCGTCGCCCGTATTGCATCGCAAGGAGTCGTGGGGGGGAAGGGGAAAAAGCGGGGTAGTGGCATGGCGTGGCATGGCGTGGCATGGCATGGCGGCCATTCATTCGTTCCGGTGTGACGAACGGACGAACAGACGAGGGACGTGGTTGCGGCCGGTCAGGGATGGTAGCTTACGTGTCGTGAAGACAGCCTTATTGATATGCCGTTTCGTGTGCGCGTGTGGGTTGGGGGGGGGGGGATCTAGGCCTTGTTCTGTGCGCGTGCGGGGGGTCGCTTGGCGCAGTAATTAGTCGGTCGTCAGCGTCGTACAGCGGGACGACCCTTTCCCATTCTGGGCCCTCACTAGGGGAAACGCCACTCGCGCTCCCTGCAAGCTCAAATTTTAGGGCTTTTTTTTTCTGGCCGATTTGGAAATTTTTTTCGTCGTTGCTATTGGGCGGCGCACGGAAATGTGCGCGCGCGTGTGTACATGCACGACGCTGATCATACGAGGGCGAGAGAGCGAGCGAGCGAGCGAGCAAGTTAAATGGAGATTCGACAACTGGAGGCGGCCCGCAGCGTCCAGTGTAGCGGAACGGCGTCGATAGGTCGCCATGGCAACGCCGGGGATGTTCGACTGTAGGCACTCTTTTATGACTTGCTGGAGAGGAAAAAAGTGTGGGGATATTTTTTAACGTAGCGCGGGAGGGGAAATGGAAAGGGGAAAGGATTTTTTTGCTTTTTACTCAGGGGATCGGGGGGTATGGAATACAAGGGGCGAAACACATCTCGGATAGCCGGAGAAGGGGAGAGTCCGTTCGCGAGGGGAGTGCATGCGCTTCAATGTGTTATGCTCAGGAAGGAAAAAAATATTGCCCCTCGCCTTCCCTTTGTCGCCCTCGCGTTTTTTTTAACATCGGCCCCACCCTTTCCCCCCCCGACACAGGGGAAAAAGGGGACGGCCCCTTATGATTATATATTCGCTAATTATAGCTGTTCCCCCCTCCCCTCCCCTCCCCGTTCTGACATGTGAGGGCCTGGGCCGGATGTTGACGTTAACGATATATTGAGCCTGCGGGAGCGCGCACGCCCGCACGCACGCCCTAGGTCGCCCGCCGAAGCCGCGTGGGGTGGGGGTGGGGGGGGAATGGTTCGACTTCTGACTGGGCTTCGTGTGTGGGTGTGGGTGTGGGGGGGGTGTGGGGTGTGTGTGGGGATGTTGGTGTGGGGTCGCGACTGTTTGCATTGCGTGATTAATGAGAACGATTGTTGATATGCCATTATTTTTGGCAGGAACGGAGGCCAATACGTCAATCACATGATTATTTATGAAGTTCGGTGGAAATAGAAAAGCGGGCGCTATCTGAATCGCTTATGTTTGCGTATGTTTGTTCTTGTATTGGTATGTTTGTGCGAACCACTCGCGTGTTGCCTTTGTGTGCGAGTGACTGTGACTGTTTTCACACAAGCCGCGAGGAATCTGAAGGGCAAGATCGCGAGCAAGAAGCAGGTCTGCGGCGGGTGCCCTTGAAGACCGGCCTCCTGAGTAAAGCTCCAAGGGCTTGGCGAGGTGCGTGCGTTGCCTGCAGCAGGCTGACGACCTCCCCCGCACATGATCGTCCCGCTGGGGAAGATCCGACCTTGGAGAGCCGTTATGCCTCAGCCTACCGCCCCTGCTTCCAACGCGCCATCTTAGTTCGTTTTCATCTTCGTCTCTCTCTCTCTCTCTCTCTCTCTCTCTCTCTCTCTCTCTCTCTCTCTCTCTCTCTCTCTCCCTCTCCCTCTCCCTCTCCCTCTCCCTCTCCCTCTCCCTCTCCCTCTCCCTCTCCCTCTCCCTCTCCCTCTCCCTCTCCCTCTCCCTCCTCCTTGGCCACCCGAGTGCGGTCGACGGGTTTCACCGCCTGGCAAAAGTCGTATGAATATTGGTTCCACAAGTGTCGGTCAGATACGAAAGAGGGAGAGGAGAGCGTGGAGTGGATTTTTTTTTTTTTTGGGGTGGGGGGGGGCTTGTCACCTTCGCCAGGTGGCCGGCTGGCTTCCGGTCCGGCCAGGTCACTCCGCGCGATATCTTAGTCCATTTTTATTTCTCTCTCCCTCTCCCTCTCCCTCTCCCCTTCCCTCTCCCTCTCCCTCCCTCCCTCTCCCTCTCCCTCTCCCTCTCCCTCTCCCTCTCCCTCCCCTATTCCCCTCCTCCCCCTCCCTTCCCACTTCTCTCCTTCCCACCTTTCCTCCCGCCCCCCTCATCTCTCCCTTCCCCCCTCATCTCTCCCTTCCCCCCTCTTCTCTCCTCTCCTTCCCTCCCTGTCACCTCCACCTCCAATACCACGTAACCGTCGCCGCTGTTATGTACAGCACCTGAAGCAATGTTTTACTATATCGTGCCATACCATGCTTTGCTTGCGACGGGAAGTTGAGGTGTACTTATCGCCATCTCCGCCCTGCCATGATAAGGCCGCTAGCACCTGCACTCGCTATCCCAGAGAACGGATAGAGAAACCTGATCATCTCCTGTCTGCTTCGCTCTCCTCGTCGCCTGTGTCCCTCTTTCATTTTCTTCCTATCTGCCTCTTTCCTTTCCCCATCTCCTCCTCCTCCCCCCTCCCCCTCCTCCTCCCCCTCCCCCTCCCCCTCCTCCTCCCCTCCTCCTCCTCCTCCTCCTCCCCTCCTCCTCCGCTCCTCCCTCCTACTCCTCTTCCTCCTCCTCTCCTCCTCTCCCCTTCCCCTCCTCTCTCCTCCCCCTCCCCCTCCCCCTCCCCCCCAAATTTGGTCAGGTCAAGATTGAAAGAGTTAGTCAAGCATTGATTTGAGATTGGTTCCCACGCTCCCAATTACACTACAGCTCAACTCTCCCTCTTCTCCTATCCCTTCCTTCTCTTCTTCCCATCCTATACCATACGTCGTCTTGTTTCCTTTTCTTTATCCCTGTCCTCCTACTCCCTTCGCCTGCTTCCTATAGTTTGCCTTCTCGATCTCCGTCACCCTAGTCTATTCTCCTCTTCCTCATCCATTTTCCCTTCCCCTTCCCCTTCCCCTTCCCCTTCATCCCATTTCTCCCTCACCCGCCCTCTCCCCATCCCCTCTTCCTCCCCTCCTGGTCCGCTCCCCAACTTCTTTTTATCTCCCTCCCCCCATATTCTCCCATAATTGCGATGCCATTGGTCCCTCGCTCACAAATTGTTGCAGGATCTCTTGTGGATTAACGGGGGTGGGGTGGAGAGGGGGGAGGTGGGGAGAGGGGAGAGAGGGGAGCTTAAGATTAAGTCTGGCGCTGGAAGCAGTAATTCTACGGATTCCTTCTTATGAACGAAAGTTTTTTTTTCTAATACCGTCTTTATAGTGTTATTCTTATCATTGTTTTTTTTTCGTTTCTGATACTTTCTTACGTTTTCTTTTTTTTCGTTTCTTTCTCATACAAGTTTCTCGTTGATGATTGTTTTTTTTTGTGACGGAAGAAAGCCATTGGTTTTGAGGGTCTGTTCCCCTTAAGCCTCCATTTTTAAGTCCTCTTTCCCTTCCATTCCCTCTCCCTCATTCTCCCTCGTTCCCCTTTCCTCCTGCCCTCTCCTCCTTCCCTCTCCTCCTTCCCTCTGCCCTCTCCTCCTTCCCTCTGCCCTCTCCTCCTTCCCTCTGCCCTCTCCTCCTTCCCCCTTTCTTTCTCCCCACAGCTTTTGACCTCTTGCCCTTCTTATTGCTGTTATTTCTCCGAAATGAGAGCACTTTCTGCTGCGCCTTCACCTCTCCCCCCTTCCCCCTCCCACTCCCCCTGCTGTTTCTCTCCCTTCCCCACTTCCCTCATCTCTTCCCCCCCCCCCCCCATCCCACATACTACTATCACACTAACTCGACCTTCCCTCCTCTTCCCTACCCCTCATATTTTTTCCATCGCTTCTCCCTCCTTTTCCCCTTCCCTACCCCCTCCCCTTCCCCCTCGCCTTTTCCCGTCCCCTTCCCCCTTCCCTACCGTCGCCCTTGCCGCACCTTTTGCCAAGTCAACTAACCTCGACTGCAATTGCCTTGTTTACTACTTGAGACTCGAGTGCACGCGGTGGCGGCGGCGGCGGAGGATGGGTGTTTTTTTTGTGCGATTCTGTGTTTGTATTTGTTAAGGGCAATTTCGTGTTCAAATATGACCTTTTCTCTCTGGCCCTTCCTATTGCCCCTCCCACTTTTCGTTGTTTGCACTTTTTTCTTTAATGGTTTCACTTTGGGTTCGTTTCATGAGCTCTCTTTCGCTCTGTTTCTTTTCTTTTCAGTAGCTTTCTCTTTCCGTTTCCTCTCACTTCCCTATCTTTTCCTGTTCCCTTTTCTCCCAACGCTTTATCCCGCTCCCTCCTCTTGTACCCTTCTCATTTCCTCCTCTATCCCTTCTCATTCTCTTTTTTCCCCTTCCCCTTCCTTGTCCCCCTCCCCACACCCCCTACCCACTCCCCCGTTCCGTCCTAGTTTCTTTTTATTCCCCATTTTTACCTCCCCTCTCCCCCCTCTCCCCCATTCCCCATCGCCGCAACTGCGTGCGGGAGTGATCGATCTGGTATGAAGCACCTGAGCATCATCATGGCCGTTAAAGCGGAGCAAACATTGTTGTTGTTGAACACTTAAAAGAACCATCCCCGTCCCTCCCTCCCTTCTTTTCCACCGACCCTCCCCTCCGTCCCTCCTCCTTCCTTCCCTCCGTCTCTGCCTCCTTTCCTCTTTCCCCACTACCCCCCTTCCCCACTACCCCCTTCCCCACTACCCCCCTTCCCCACTACCCCCTTCCACTACCCCCCTTCCCCACTACCCCCTTCCTCCCCTTCCCCGTCATATCTGGCTTTATCATATCTAACTTGTCTGTTCCTATATACCTGAAATGCAAACTTTTTTTTTGTGTGTGTGTTTGTGAAAGCCCTAGCGGAAGCCAATATAGTCTAGATGGAATACGAATGTGGTAAAAGGAAGCGTAGATGACAATTTGAGCTTGATGGTGTGGATGGAGGTGGTGGTTGTGATTGATTATGGATAATTATTGATGGCTGGCGATCTTTATAGGCGGATATAAAAATTGATGACTAGGGCGGTTCGATTGACACGGACACGGGACCGCAGGCTCACACGGGAGTCGTAGGGCGGCCCTGCAGCTGTCGTAAAACCGAGCCTCGTAAACATGTAAACACCCGTCTTTCCTGGTTTGTCAAGTCCCCCCCTCTCCCTATCTCTCATCTTCTATCCCATCCCTACTTTCTTCTCTACCTGGCTTCTGGTATCTCCTGTCTCGTATCTCGTGTGTCTCTCTGCTTACTCTTTCCATTCTGCTGACCTTCCTGCCCTCTCTGTTCTGTCTGCCCCCACCCCCACCCCCCACCGCGCACAGGAGCCGTCCAGGTCCGCGCAGCGTCCGGGGCGCTCTGGTAATAATAGATTGATTAGGGAGAGCGCCCTCCGCCGCCGCCGCCGCCGCCGAGCTCATTATAAGTATTGTTTGGATTATCTCCCGCTCTGACGAAGGTGTTGGCCTCCCTTCCTCTCCTTCTCTTCCCCCTTCCCTTCCCTCCTCCCTCTCTCCTTCACCTCCCCCGTCACTTCCCCCTCCCCTCTATCCTCCCCCTTCTTCACTTTCTGCTACATTCCGGCCGATTATAAGCCAACGAGTCATACCTCCAGCTCAGCCTCCACCTCCGCCTCCCTCCTAATGTGTTTTCCTCTTCGTTATAACATTTATCAGACTTCGCTATTTCGGGAGACATGGTTTTAAAAATCCAATTTTGACTGCCCTCATTAAGGGCGCACCCTCCCCTCTATATACCAGCTCTCAACGCTTCGTCAGTTCTTAGCACGCGCATTTACATTTGCTTCTTCCCCTCCCTCTTCTCTTCATTCCTTTATCTCTCCTTCAATTTTTTTTCCTCCCTCTCGATACCCTGCCTTTCCAATTCTCTCCTCTTTTCCATTACTCTCTTCTTCCTCCTCTCTCCTCGTCCTCTTCCCTCCCTGCTCACCTCGCCCTTCTCTCCCCCTCCCCTATCCCTCCCTCTCACCCCCTATTCCGTCCCTCCTCGTATCAGGAGCGATCCAAGGGCCCCTGAGGGATGCTCCATTTCCTGTGCCGCGGGATGTGCGTGGCCTTGGAGTCGCCGAGACCCAAACCTGTTGTGGCGCGAGGTCTTGCGTCTCCGTAATCCCACCTCGAGAGGCGCCTCTTCCCTCTTTCTTCCCGTACTCCTGTTCCCTCTTTCGTCTCAAGCTTCTCTCTCTCTTCCTTCATCGTTAGCTCGTCTCCCCTGCTTTTCTTTCCGTTTTAGTTCCTCCCATGTCCCTTTTCTCTTTTTTCCTTCTTCAATCCTCTTGTGTTCCTGCCGTTCCATCCTTCCCATATCGCCCTCTGGCTCTTATCTCCTTTTGAGATGCGACCACTATCATCTGACCTTGATCCTGCTCTCTATATTTCACTCCATATTTATTAAACCGTGACCCCTCTGCCCGCGGAACTTTTATTTTCTTTTACAATTGAAAAGAATGAAGGCGCCCCTACCTGTTCGTGTTGTTTTTGCAAGTCGTTAATCTTCCTACAGCCTTAAGTTCACTCCCTCCCCTGCCCCTCGGTCCCTTGTGAAACTCCCCCTTCTCCCTCTCTCTCTTACGCTTCTGTCGCTCGCCTTTTTTCTCCTCGCTCCTCTCTGTGCCTCAGTTTCCTTCCTTTTCGGTATTACCCCCCCCCCTCCTGTCTTTTTCTCCCTCCAGCTTCATCTGTTTCTTATCCCCTCTCCCTGCTCCCCTCCTCTTCCCCCCTTTCTCCTCTCCTCATCCCCCCCCCCCCCTTATGGTGCGAGGTTGACGACGTGGACCTGTTCGCAGAGTCGTTCGGGGGGGGGGGGGGGTCGGTTAATGACTTGGGAAAACAAGTAGATAAGAATAGATATTGTGCAAGTCGTAGACGCAACGAAGAGGGTTGTGATGATGATATGATGCTAGTGAATTTGATGGTGATGAATGGTGGCAGTGGCTTGAGATGGTGGTAGTGATATGAAATTGAGAGAGATTGAGGGGAAGGGAGATCTGGAGGGACGCAGGAAGGGAGGGTGTAGGAGTGTGTGTATGCGGGGGCGGGGGGGGGGCATGGGTGGAGTGGGCGGAGTTACACAAGTTGCGAGTTCATGATTTGAGAAGTTTGGGTGTCCTTTTCTCGCCATTATTGAGAGGCGAGGATCTCTAGTTTTTCATCATTTTGCTTCTCTACCTACACCGGCTGGCGTTAGGCCGGAGGGAGAGGGAGGGAGAAACAGTACTTGATTATTGTCAATATTTTTTTATTTATTTTTTGCTGAAGATTATGATACAGCATTTCACAAGTTGGAGAGCATAATTTTTCCAATAAAGTTTTAAAAAATGGGAGTGTAATTGTTATACGAGCTTAAAAAAAAAATACACGGAGACATGGTGGCAACAAGTGCACGGATAATATCGGTGTAAAATGATCGATATATTTCGAGGTATTTCGTTCATGCACCTTGCGAAATACACGGACTTTTGCATTATCATTATCTTACGTTTCCAATCTGACGTTTTTATCTTTTCAGGTGTTATGTATTTATCTGCACATACCACTCGCCAGTATTTTTTTCCCCTTTTTCTTATTCATGCAGTACAGATCGAACTTTCTAACATTTCCCCCTCATTTGTTGTTCTCGTGCATTCCAGTCTAACGATATTTTTTTTTTTATTTCCTTCGCAGGTGAGTAGCGGCCTGATGAGCGACGCCTGTGAAGCCTCGGGAGAGAGCAGCGCCGTAAGTACCGCCTCCGTTGAGGGGATTTCTCTACCTTGTTGGCCACCGCATTTGTTTTGCTTTTGTTTGATTTCCTGTCCTCTCTTCATTGCTTGTTTGGCTTTGTTTTTGTTTCGGTTTAGGTGTTTGTTTGTTTTTTTGTGCCATCGCGATTTTTATTTTTGTTTATTTGTCCTTGCCCCACGCACGCAAAGCTCGCTGTGCTAGCCCTTCAGACCCGGCTTGTGTCGACCCGGTCTTCCCTCTTTCGTTTCTCGTCCCTCGCTCTCCACCCTTCATTCCTCACGTAATCGCATCACATTTTGTGCACTCCCTTTTCGCACTCCTTTTTATCTCCCGTTTTTTAAGCCATTTCTTTTGTTTCCTTTGTCTCTCCGACGCTTCCGCCGTCTGGCCATGCTGTTGCAAGTGTTCCTTATAGAAGTTGTTGCCCTACGCCTGTTGCTAGTTTCAGGCTCTGCCTTCATTTACAAACCTCACGTTACAAGATCACCGTAGGGCAACATCAGGTCAAAATAGATCCCAGTAGGTCATCTTAGGTCACTCAAGGTCACTACAGTTCAAACCAGGTCACTACAGTTCTGCCAGAACTGCTACTATGCTGCTAATGTCAGCCTCGTATTGCTTTTATTCCTGCCGCCTGCTTAACATTCTGCAGATGCACAGTGATTTCTAGGACCTAATAAAGTCGCTATTTTTTACATTGATATATATTTTTTTAAAATCTAAAATGTTTTAAACTGGGAGATTTGTTCACTTTATAGGGATGGGGACGAGGGGTCAGGGGGGGAGACTCGGGTCAGGGGGTGGGGGAGACTCGAGTCGACTTGTGCAGTTTGTCATTGAGAACCTTTTTTATATGTTGAGGATAGCACTTAGTTGTCATCAACGTTCTTTCCCTTCCCCCTTTCTTCCCCTGCTCTTCAAAGAAGGGTAGGTGAGCCAGTTTTTTCCGTCTTCGATTTCCATTATTTCCTTAATTTTTACTGCATTGGGTCCTGTCTAATGATTGTCTTCTTTATTATTTTATGAGATGTACACGCCCACGCCCACGCTCACACGCATGCTCAGATGTACACGCCCACGCCCACGCTCACACGCATGCTCACGCTCATATATATATATATATATATATATATATATATATATATATATATATATATATATATATATAATATATTATATAATGCACTCATGCATGCATATACATAGATACATAAGATTTATAAGATTTACATAATGTTTTATGTTCTCTAATTAATGTCTTCTCAGCGACACGAGGGTTTTTTGAGGATTGCCGCTTCGTGACTGTGGTGCTTTTTTCCGCTAACATCATATGGTGTGACCAGAGGTGGTTTACTTTCAGTGTTTATTGGACACGTATTTTTTTTTCGTGGACTGATATATACACTTCCCCCCTTTCGTTTCGCACGATACTCCTGTTTCGGATTATAGCTGGTCCGTCCTTCGCTGTGATTAAGTGAGACGAGATTGTACTGTGTATAAAAGGGGGGGAGTGTCTTTTAGAACATCTGGTCATAGCTGTTTGTGATGTTGATTAGAAGGAAGTAGAACGACAAGATTAAGAAAAAACGCGACAGCTTGAGAGTACTGAGTAGTGAGCATTTTTGAAGCGAACGACGTCGAGATACATGGGGTACGGAGGCATTAAGGTGTGTGTCTCTAATTCAGCCCGACAGGAAATGTTCGTGAGTGATGGCACGGGACATGGTTTTGACATGTTTTTTTTTTTTTTCTTAACGGGGGATGGGGGATTCAATCCACCGGATGATGTAAGGCAAAGGAGGATGGGGAATGGGAAGGATAGCGGGCGTTTCCATGGGCTTTTTACGGGTATGTTGGCATAGAATTTCGTTTGATCGTGTGTTCGAGGCGCCGTCGACAGCGAGGGGCACTCCTCGCTGTGTGTGAGCTGCCATAACCCTGGAGTGCGAGGCGTTACAACTCGTTATACTGATGGCAGCAGCATAGGGACACTGACACTCCTCTCCCTCTCTCTCCCTCCCTCTCTCTCTCTCTCCCTCTCCCTCTCCCTCCCTCTCTCTCTCTCTCCCTCTCCCTCTCCCTCTCCCTCTCCCTCTCCCTCTCCCCCTCTCTTTTTCCTTTCACCGTTTCTCTTTCTCTTTCCTTATCTTCTCCCCCCTCCCCCCTCCTGGTAAACACGTGTCATGAGAGGAAGAGGCCCGGAAGAGGGCGTCTTAGCGTCTTTTCGCATCTCGCACGGTCGTCGTTTGGCAGGTGAGAATTGATGGCTTGTGAGAGTGAGGGAGGCTTTCTCGTCTCCTCTATTCGCCCCCCTTCCCCCCTACTCACCCCCTTCCCCCTACCCCCCCTTCCCCCCTCTTTTCCTTCCCCCTCTACCACTCCCCTATTCCCTACTCCTCTATTCCTTCCCCCTCTTCGTGATCCCTGTCACTTCCCTCCCCCTCCTCTCCCCTCCCCTTTCCTATCATCTCCCCTCCCCTCCCTTCCCCTCCCCCACCCCTCCCTTCCCCTCCCCCACCCCTCCCTTCCCCTCCCCCACCCCTCTCCCCTCTTCCCCCTCGTGCGTTTTCTGGGTTGGCAGGTACATGGCACGGATGGCACCTCGCGATAGTGCTGTATGCAAACAAGTCCTTTTCGAAAGGGAGAGGGGAATAGGTTCGGAGATGGATGGGCAGATACGTTAGATAATTTAAGCATTAATAAATAGGGATGGAGGAAGGATAGATGGCGATAGATATGTGAGTGTAGGAATAGTAGTAGTAGTAGTAGTGGGAGTAGGAGTAGTAGGTGGAGGAAGTGACATCGCTGCGGGCGTGGGATTTGTCGTAGCGGAGGCGTCTGCAATGGTGGTCCGTTGCTTCTCTACGACACGCATCCAAAAAAAAAAAGGTCTTTGTCGCCGGAATTTACTTATTTGCTAACAGGGTTGTAGGAGATTGTTCCATGTCGAAGAGGTACTTGGCGTGTAATTCAGCGATGCTAGTTACTTGTTTTTTTATAGCTTAGGAAAGGGTTTTGGGGGGAGGGGCGTCTGTCGATAGTTCAGGCTTCGGGAAGATGGGGCACTTGCGACGGTTGGGCTCCATCCATCTATTTATCCTTCCATTTATCTTTCTCTGTGTATCTATCTGTATGTATATCTGTGTATCTGTCTATGTATCTATATGGCTCTCTTTATCTACTAAGTTATCAGGCAGTCCATTAATCCAACCATCCATGTCTTCCAATCTGTAGACCCATCTGTCTTATCTGCCCCTATATTTTTTTTATCGGTCTCGCGTGTGTAGAGGGCGGCCGGTACACGTGAGCCCCCCCCCCCCTCATCCCCCCAATGGAGAGGGAGAGCGTGGGAGGTTGTACAGACCGTGCGCGGGAGGTCTGTTATTAGAGGGGCTGTTATAACCCGTGTTGCCTCGCTGACGTGGTGATGGAGGGCCGTTAATGGGGATGGTTTGTGTTTTTGTTATGTTTATATATTTTAATTGGCATTTTATTCGTGTTGGTTCTCTGCACTTAGGATGTTTAACAGTTTCTTTTGCCTTTATTTATTATTATTTTTTTTTCATTCCCTCCACCTTACTCTCTCCCTTCCCCTCCATCTCCAGTCTCAATTCTCACCTGCCTTCACTTCTCTCGCCTCACTCCACTCTGTTTCTCCCCCGTTCCTGTTTATCCTCTTCCTTCCCCCCATTTCCCCTCTCTCCCCTCGCTTCTCCCGTCTCCCCTCTCTCTAAGGCGTTTCGTCGCCGGATGATCCGCGTCGCCGTCTATCTCTCGGAACGGGAGGCGGCTATGAGTAGGCCAGGGAGGGGGGCGCCTTCCAGCAGCAGCAGGAGCAGCAGCAGCAGGAGCAGGCCATGTTATCGTGGAGGCGTCGTGTCAATGATCCTTGATCTCCTCGAGCCATGTCCTTCCTGGGCAGATTTTTTTCCTTAGTATTTTGAGGGAGGATGGCTACCTTCCTTTCCCTCCTCTTTCTTCTTAGGTTTCTATCCCCGGAATAGTTCTTCATCATTGTTCTTTATCTATTGTCCTTCTCACTTTCCCATTCTCCTTTCTCCACATCTCACTTCCACCCCTACCTTGCTCTTCTCTTCCCTCTTCCCTCTTCCCTCTTCCCTCTTCCCTCTTCCCTTTCCCTCTTCCCTCTTCCCTCTTCCCCCTTCCCCTTCCCCTTGCAACACCGAAGCGCGCCCACCTACGCAGCGTGTGGGGGAGAGATTGGTTAACGATATAGAGGGATAAGGTAAAAGTTGGAGGGAGGTGGGGAGGGGGAGAGGCATATCTGGTTGCTCTTTCAGATGGGTGTGGGGGAGGGGAACGAGGGGAGAAGAAGGGAAGGTGGGACGGTGCAGAGGAGGATCAGGAGAGAGAGACGGGGGCGGAAGCGTTGCAGCTTGCGCCCGTCATAGCTGTTGCAGGTTACAGCTCTGTAGTGGCAAAGAGCCGCCGCTTGGGATGTGGGCGTTCGCCGCCGCCGCCGCCGCCGCCGCCGCTACAGGCGATCCTTTTCCCTCCCCCTCTCTTCCCCTCTCGCTCTCGCTCTCGCTCTCTCGCTCTCTCTCGCTCTTTTATTTTTCTTTCCCCCATCCCCTTTCAACCCCCCTGTTCTCCGGTCTTTTACGTCCATAACGGTTTTATCTCTTGCTTTTTTTCAAAATACCAGATCTCTTCGTTATCACTCATCCTCGAACCTTATGCTCATCCTCCTCCCTCTCCTCTTCCTCTTCCTCCTCCCCCCTCCTCCTCCTCTCCGCCCTTTTTCTCCTCCCGATTCACTGCAAAGACTACATCCACCTTAATCTTCACCACCTCTCCACCACTCCCTCCAGCACTTCCACCACCACCACCACCAATCGAACCTCCTGCTTCCTGCTCTATCCTTTTCTCTCTCTCTCTCTCCATCACATTTTTTACCGCATATTCCTCTACCTCATTCCTCTTCCTCCAGCACACCCCCAGCACCACCCACTGCCCCCCTCTTCCCCCAGCACTACCACCACCTGCTCCTCCCTCCTCCAACACAACTACCATCCACCACAACCACCTCTTCCTCCACCATTTCCTCTACAACCACCCTCCAGCACTACCTCTTCTTCCTCCATCACCACCACCACCACCGTCACAGGCACCACCACCACCACCACCCACCTTCCTCCAATACCCACCACCTCCCCATCTGCCTCCTCCTTCAACGCCACCTCTTACTCCACCACCACCTTCCTCCACCACTAGCGCCACCGGACAGTAGAGATAGGTGACTCAGCTGGTGCAGCGGATCAATGCTGTACCCTGGTTCACCTGAGCAACCTAGTCTCTTGCACACGGCACACTCCTCAGCGAGGCACCCGCCCATCCCCCCTCTCGCCTTCTGTCGCACCCTGCTCCACCCACCGCCTCACCCCTCGCCTCTCGCCTCGCCTCTCGCCTCGCCTCGCCTCGCCTCTCTAGGTCTCCTCTTCTCTTTCTCTTTATCGCTCTTATTATTTTTCTTTTGTCTCTCTCTCTCTCTCTCTCTCTCTCTCTCTCTCTCTCTCTCTCTCTCTCTCTCTCTCCCCCCCCTCTCTCTCTCTCTCCCCCCCTCTCTCTCTCTCTCTCTCCTCCCTCTCTCTCCCTTCTCTCCCCCTCTCTCCCCTTCCCCCTCCCTTCTCTCCTCTCTCCTCTCTCTCTCCCTCTCTCTCTCTCCTCTCTCTCTCTCTCCTCCTCTCTCTCCTCTCTCTCTCTCTCTCTCTCCCTCTCTCTCTCACCCTCTCTCTCTCCTCTCCTATCCCTCTCTCTCTCTCCCTCTCTCACTCTATCCCCCCTCTCTCCCTCTCCTCCTCTCTCCTCTCTCCTCTCTCCTCTCTCTCTCCCTCTCTCCTCTCTCCTCTCTCCTCTCTCCTCTCTCCTCTCTCCTCTCTCCTCTCTCCTCTCTCCTCTCTCCTCTCTCCTCTCTCCTCTTTTGGTCTGTTGGTGTCCATCTGTTTCCCTTTCTTTTTCTGCACCTCGTGCTTTTTCACATGGTACTTTTATGGGCTTTGAAGATTTTTTCTTCCTATATAACTTTCCGTGCATTTCCCTTCTTTTTTTCAAGTAATTGTCTTTACACATTCCCTATTTTAAAAAAATCCTCATCTCTGCTCTTTCTCAATCATCTTTTCATCTCCCCCCCCCCCCCTCTTCCTCTGTTCCTTTCTCTCATTTTCTGCTACTACTAATACTAATACAAACGCTTCCACCAACACCTCTTTCGTTCTCTTTCTCTTTCCCTTTCTCACTTTCCTCCTCTTTCTGTTCACCCGCCTATGATGACGATCGATGGCCCGGTGTTGCCTGTGGGCGGGATGACGTGGGCGCAGGAAGCCGAGCGACGAGCACAGGCCGAGGGCGAGAGACGAGAGCGATGTACACCTGCTTTGTGCGCACGTCCGCGTCGGTGTACAGGTTTTTATCGTGTTTTGTCCGCTCTAGACCTCCCCTCCTCTCTTTCTCCCTCTCGCTCGCGCGCGCGCTCTCTCTCCTACTCCTCCTGCCTCTCACTCCTTTCCTACTCCTACTTCTCCCTCTCCCTCACTCTCTCTCCCCCACTCCCTCCCCTTCAAAGGAAGTGGCAGGAGGGTGATGGTAGGAGATGGGGGAAGGGAGGAGGAAAATTGGCCCAGTTAATTAGCCAGCTCCTCTCCCCTGGGTCTCCTCCCTCCTCTCCTGCCTTGGCTGACCTTTTCTTATTGACGATGGTAGTAAGGTCAATCGCCGCGCGCTGGTATAGGATAAATGCTCTAGAGTGAGAGTTCAGTGGTTTGGGGAGGGAAAGATAACAAAAGAGCAATACAAGAGATGGCCACCTGAAAGGAGGAGAAAAGTACTAGGCGTTGACATAGGTGTAGACGTTGGCGTAGAAGTAGTAGTAGTAAAAGTAGAAGTAGTAGAAGTAGGAGGAGTGATGCAGCAGCAGCAGCAGTTGCTATGGTTCCGTCACTCGCACCGGTAACAAGCGTATACCTTAAAGGGTGACCCTTCACCTCAAGAGGACAACTTAAGGTCTATGGAAGTGGATGCTAGTTTTTTTTCTATTCCACAACCTTGTCCCCATTTCCCCCGTTATTTTTTTCCATATTTCTTCATTTTCGTAAAGTAGCAGGGCACTTAAGAGCGTCACCTGACACGGCTCAGAAACGGTCTTCAGCGCTGGTAAAGGGGTGAGACCGGGGGTGCGGATGGACTAGGGGGCTGACTGGAGGAGGGTAGGGGTATGTAGGGGAATAAGTGGGGTATACGGTATGGGGGAGTAAGGTGAGAGGTGAGAGATAGGGGGGGTATGAAAAAGGAGAGGAGGGGTATGCACATGCGGGGAATGAAGGTGTGGTGTGTGGAGGGTGAGGTGAAAGGTGAGGGGTACCCAAGTAGGAGGGTTGGGAGGGGAAGGGGATCGATTTGGGGGGGTGGGGGTAGAATGACCTTGTCGGGGAATGAGTGGATCATCCTAAATCCCTGCCAAGGTGATGGGGGCCGCATGCTTTTTGCTTGCTTGCCCGCATTTTCTTGCTTTTGTTTATGAGTGGGTCACCTTAGGAGGAGGGGGAGGGGGTGGCCGGAGTGAGGATGTGGGAGACGCGTTTATACATAGACGGGGGTTGATCGGACGCGAGGGAAGCCTTGATATATAATTTGTGTTTATATTTGTATCTGGCTGATGGGTGGGTAGGGTAGGGTAGCGAAGGGAAGGGAACAGTAAGATGTGAGGCGAGGGGAGGGGGAAGGAAAGAAATGGGGCGCATGGAAGGAGAGGGATTCGAGGAAGGGTGTGAAGATGGGGCAAGAGGGGAGGAGAGGGTGTAGGGGAGGGGGGGGGGGTGGCAGCCTTGGAGCGGCTCTCTCGCCGTCGGAACGAAATGCCCGATATCGCAACTCACGGCTAATCTCGGGTGACAAAACGATTGTGAATCATCGCGAGTTTATAGCGTTTAGCACAAGGGATAGTGAAGAGGGGAGAGGGAGGTGGGAAAAGGGAAAGGGGAGACGGGAGAGGCAGAGGGTGGAAGGGGAAGGGGAAAGGGGGGGGAGGGAGGTAGGCGAGACACCAGATGGAATTCCGCAGTGTCGAGTTGTAGCTGATTTCGACTACACCTCCGTCCCACTCCTCTCACCCCCACCCCGCCCCCGCCTCTCCCGTCTACCGTGCTCCCCCTCCCCCCTCGAAATGCCACCCTACGCCCATCTTCTCCGTCCTTTTTCTCTCGTTCAAGCCCCTCTCATGTCTTCCTATCTCTCAATCTCTTTCTCTTGATTTGTCACTCTTCATCTTTCTCTTTTTCTTAATTTCGTTATCTGATTCTCTCTCTCTCTCTCTCTCTCTCTCTCTCTCTCTCTCTCTCTCTCTCTCTCTCTCTCTCTCTCTCTCTCTCTCTCTCTCTCTCTCTCTCTCTCTCTCTCTCTCCTCCTCCTCCTCCGCTCCCTCTACCCCCCCCCCCCCCCACTTCCATCCTACGCCAAGCTAGCCCTTTCTGGCGCCCGTGGGGTATACCAACCATTATATTGTCAACTTCTTATAGACGCACTTAGCTCTCCCCCTTCCCCCTCTCCCTCTTTGCCTCTCCCTCTCCCTCTCCCTCTCCCTCTCCCTCTCCCTCTCCCTCTCCCTCTCCCTCTTTGCCTCTCCCTCTCCCTCTCCCTCTCCCTCTTTGCCTCTCCCTCTGCCGCTCTCCCCCCCTCTCTGCCTCTCCCTCTCATTTTTCGTCGTCTATCTGCCCCATTCGTTGCTTGCTTAAATTATATATTGAGCTTATCTAACTTATGACTTGTATTTCTGTTCGCCAGTGTGCTTGTTTACGAAATTTCGGAAAAAATGGCGATATGGAGGGAGGGTTAGAGAGAGAGAGAGAGAGAGAGAGAGAGAGAGAGAGAGAGAGAGAGAGAGAGAGAGAGAGAGAGAGAGAGAGAGAGAGAGAGGGGGGGGGGGAAGTAAGGGAGGAATTGAGAACGATTGGATGGAAGAAATCGGGTGGCCGGTGGGGTGTGGGGGATGTGTGGAAGAAAGGAGAAATTTAGCAGGAAAAGGGTTAAAAAGACGATCGGGGGGGGGGAATCGAAAAGAGGGGAACAAGAGGGGTGAAGGGGAAGGAGAGAGAAAGGGAAAGTCGTGTAAGACGCGAGGGACATCCTTCGGCGCCAAAAATACAAGATGGCGGTGTGGCGTTGGTACGTGGTGACGGCCGCGTGCAGGTGCGGGGGAGGGGGGGGGGTAAGAGGGTGGGAGGGGCGGAGAAAATGATGGTTCA
>NC_051425.1:23191162-23196162 GCF_015228065.2 Penaeus monodon | reverse complement strand
ATATAATTTCGGTATACAATTTTCTTGTTACATGTTTTTTTTAATTTTTATTATGTATGACCTATCTGGTTCTATATATTCATCTGCTCGTCTATAATGTAGGAATAAGTGTATCTTGTATAAAATGTCGTTCCCGCTTGATGTTCTTTTCTGGAAAAATAGTTCTCGCTGGTATAGAGACGCATTGGATTTTTTTTTGTCCTGGTCGCACTTCAGAGTCCACGAAACCGCTATTGGCACTGATTGGCCCTTGAGCGTGCCATGTGTAGTGCCAGGCCGGAGGGAGGAGGGGAGTGCCTTTGCCCTGCGTGAGTGGACAGTCGTTGTGGGGGGGGAGGAGGTGGCGGTGGCATCGTCTCGGTTGTGGTTGTCGCAGATTTGTCATGGTGGTTGCTGATGTTTACACAAGGTTTTAATTAACCCTGAATGCACACTTGACTTTTTGTATAGATGTGTTTTGTTCTATTTTTTTTCGTTCTTTTCCTTTCTTTCTCTGCACATTTGCTTTCCGGCTTTTGTTGTTGTGGTTAGGATGTCACGCGTTCCGTCGCGGCACCTTCCTTTGCAAATGCAAGCATCACTGGGCGCACGTGACTCGCTTCATGCCCCCAGAGTGCTTGCCCTCTTGCTCGTCCGCCTGTTATGTCGTTCGTTTGTTCCCTCGATCGTTCGACCTAGCTCATTTAAACGTGTTCCCTGTTCGTTCCCTGTTCATTCTCTCGTTATCTCTCGTTCTGACCTCGTTGTTTCGTTCTATTAATTGTTCGCTTGGTCTCTCTAGCTGTTTTCTCTTTTGCTCGTTTTCTCGTTGAATTGTTCTCTCGTTGTCTCGTTCGTTTCCCTTGGCTTCTCAGTGCATCGGCGTTCGGTCGGTCGGTCGTTGCCGCCGTTCGATCGCCCAGTCGAGTGTCTTTTCATGTCGCGGCGACAGTGTTGCTGGATTGCAGGTAGCCCTCCGTCACCCCCCCCCCCCCACACACACCGTCTCCGTCCTGTTCTTTATTGGTTTCTTTTTCTCCATCTCCTTTCGTCCTTGCCTCCTTTGTTTCTCCACTCTTCCCTCCTCCCTCTTTCCTTTCCTCTCCTCTCCTTCGCCTTTTCCTCCTCCCACCTCCTCTCTCCTCCCCTCACCCTCCCTCCACCGGTGAGGCCTTCAGGAGACTAGAGGCTCTGTTGTTGTGACAGCGTCCTTCGTGTTCCAGCCTCGCGTGCCAGCGGTGCGTCCATGGGGATGTGAAGTAAGTGGAAGAGGGGGGGGGGGGAGATTGAGAGGAGGATGTAGAGGGGGAGATGGTGTTGGTGGAAGGTAGGGGAGTGGGAGGGGGAGGGGGAGGGGGAGGAGAGGAGGATGACGGTGAGGGTATAAGTAGCAGGTCCCAGGAGTGTGTTTGTGCTGGTGATGGGCGTCGCGATAGAGAGGGAGGGGGAGAGGGGGAGGCGAGTGCAAGGAGGGCGGGGGGAAGGGGAGGGTAAGAGAGTGAGAAAGAATTATGGTTTCGGAGATGCTTCGGAGAATACCAAGGGAGAGATGTCAGACATTATTAATAAGGATTAATAAGAAAAAAAATACGGATAATTAAAGCGAAACGAAAAGAACAGAGAGAGAGAGAGAGAGAGAGAGAGAGAGAGAGAGAGAGAGAGAGAGAGAGAGAGAGAGAGAGAGAGAGAGAGAGAGAGAGAGAGAGAGAGAGAGAATGAGAAAATATTCTGCCCTGAGTCTGTTTGAACATCGTCGGGATGATCTCGACGACAGCGCTTTCCTCACGCCCTCGTTCCTTCGCTCTCGTCTGTTTGTCCGGCCTTGCATTCACGCGTCCGACCACTGGCTTGGTTGGCTGCGGTGGTGTGTCTGTCCTCAGCCGGCTTGTTTGTTGCCGCTAATTAGCCGTTAAAGGGTGGAAGGGAGCGCGGACGAAGGTGCGGCCGCGGGGATCGTTGGTATGGCGCGACGCCCCCCGGTCTATGCGGGTCTAGGAACAGTGCGAGGCGTCTGTTCCATCGCGGCACGCCGTGGGAACGCGCTTCCCCTTCGCTAATTACCTTTCCTCTCCCTCGTCCTCTCGGCCATCGGCTTCGATGGTATATTTTCATAAGTAACCCAATTTCTCTCATTTCTTCCCGCTCTTCTCTGTTCCACTTTTCTTCACCCGGATTTCGGCTAGTTTACCCATGCTGTCATGCGGGCAAGTGTTTGCAGTTAGGGGAGGAGGAGTTGAATAATGTCCGCGATCACCACGAAACAACGGCTGGACGTAGCACACTACAGCTGGTCATATTGTGTGGCGTGACACCGCGAAACACGCACGCTCTCTCTCTCTCTCTCTCTCTCTCACACTCACACTCACACACACACACACACACACACACACACACACACACACACACACACACACACACACACACACACACACACATACACACACATACACACTCTCTCTCACTCACACTCACACTCACACTCACACTCACACTCACACTCACACTCACACTCACACACTCACACACTCACACACTCACACTCACACACACACACACACACACACACACACACACACACACACACACACACACACACACAGTAGAAATAGGTCGGTTAAACGAGATGGGAGGGAGAGGCCGAGAGTGAGAGGGCGTAGCAAGTAAAGTGGTCCCTGAGGACGAGGGGAAGTTAGCGGTGCAAATGGAAGACGAGGATGAAAGGAGGAAGGAAAGGGCTACAGAGGGAGGAGGAGGAGGAGTAGTAGTCAGAAAGTGGAGGGGAAATGGGTCGCCAAGCAGCGGTGAGGGGACTCGAGCAAGGGGAGGGGAAAGGGCAAGAATGGAAGGTAAAGAAAGAGGGGATGGGTCAGAGGGAGCGAGGCTCGCCAGGAAATAAGGGAAAAAAACGGGCAGATAGGTCAGTGTTTGACCAGTATTAAGTTCAGAGGTTAAAGGTTACTGCCGTGAGAGAGAGAGAGAGAGAGAGAGAGAGAGAGAGAGAGAGAGAGAGAGAGAGAGAGAGAGAGAGAGAGAGAGAGAGAGAGAGAGAGAAAGAGAAGGGAAAGAGCCTGGTATTTCCCCGGTTGTACAGGACGTCTCGGTGTAAGGCCAGCGTGATGTCGGCAGCGGTCCTCCGGGCTAATCTTGACTTATTGCAGCGCCGCCTCTCTTATAGCGGGGGAGGGGGTGGGTGGAGGAGAGGGAGGGAGGAAGAAAAGTAGAAGGGAAGTGGGGGGGGGGAAGTTGGAGATAGAGAAGAGGAGGAGAAGCACGAAGGGGGAGGGGGAGGGTTACAGCGAAAGACAGAGATGGCAAGCGGTAAGACAAACATGCGAAAGGAAGAATTGAGAGAGAGACGGACAGAGACAGAGAGGGGGAGGGGGGGAGAGACAAAGTAGGCGAAAGAGCAGTGGGGTATTACAGCGGTGGGAACGAGCCGCTGGAGGAGCAGGAAAGAATGATGGGGGGCTTAAGTTTGGCGGGGGTGAAAGTGGAGGGGAGAGGAGGCGGCGGGGGTAGGGAAAGGAGAAGGAAACCGAGAGGAAAACGGAGACGAATTGGACTAACATGGAGGCGGAGAATCGGGATAGATGGACAAGGAAGGAAGAACATCAGGCAGGGATGGGGGGGGGGGAGGGGAGCAGGAGACAAACGGAGGAGGTGGGGCGAAGGGGGGGGGGGGGGCCTCGGTTGTTTATGTAAGCAGTAACGATTGGCTCGTACTCGGCCTCACTCGTTAGTCCTTTACTAGCTTACAGCGGCGAGGGGAGTGGATGGGGCGGGGAGGGGGAGGTGAGGGGAGGAGGGGGATTAACCGATGGGACCAGAGCGAGAAGGGGAGAATGGATGAGTGTGGATGGTGGGGGGTTGGGGGTTGGGGGGATGCAGAGATGCCGGTATGTGGTTGATCGTGTTTGATCGCCAAGCCCGGTTTCGTCTTCCTTTATCTCGTGCAGTATTTAGCGGCTTTGAATACTTGTCATTTTCTGCTAAAGACTTTACCTTTTCTTTCTTTGCCATTTCCTTCCTTCTGTTTTATTTCTTTATTTATTATTTCACTTTTTTTCTTGGATCTCTATTTCGAGTGCAGTGGCATTAGAATGACACCGATCTTTTTTTTTTTGTCATTTATTTCCTTTACCCTTTTTCTTGTTTCCACATTTGATGTGATGAGCTTTAGATGGGTTAACGTGATCCCCCCCCCCCCCTCCATTTCTTCTTTGTAACCCCCCCCCCCCCTCAATGTCTTTCTTTTCCTCTCCTTCCTTCCTTTCTTTAAGTGGATCGGAATTAAATTGTTTATTCCACAGTCCTTGAGGCAAAATGGCACCGCCTGCCGTAGCGGTATAGTTATCGGGCGCGCGCGAGGGAGCGCTGGGAAGGCGTAGGCGGCGTGGGAGGAGTGCGCAGGGTGTAGGGTGTTTGTGTGTGTGTGTGTGTCAGTCGTTAAATATTCTGGCGGGGGCTGGCACGTGGATGGAGGGAGGGAGGAGGAAGTTTTTTTTTTTCTCCTCTTTCCCGTGTCTTTTGTCTCACTCATTTACCTTCCTTCCTTCCTCCTTCCCTTCCTTCCTTCCTTCCTTCCTTCCTTCCTTCCTTCCTTCCTTCCTTCCTTCCTTCCTTCCTTCCTTCCTTCCTCCTTCCCTTTTCCTTCCTCTCTCCCTCCATCCCCTGTTCTTTCTTCCTTCTTTTTTTCTTTTTTCTCCTTTCCCCCATTCCCCCTTTCCTCCCTCCCTCTTCTCTCGTCGTTTCCCCGCTCCCGAGGGTAAACCCACCCCTCTAACCCCCACGGCCACCCTCTGCCGTGGTTGGTAGTGGAGGCTATTTTTGTACATTGTCCGTTTAATGGGTTTTATCACAGTTTGTTGTGTAGCTACTGGGGTGGGGGGAGGGAAGGAGGGATAGAGGGGGAGAGGATGGAATATCAAGGTGGTAGGGTTGTGTGGGGGTGAGGGTGGGGGTTGGGGTTGATGAGGAGAGCAGGTGGAGTTAAATCGGCAAGAGGTGGACGAGGTATAATG
>NC_051425.1:23143662-23188662 GCF_015228065.2 Penaeus monodon | reverse complement strand
TGATGTATACGTATATAAATAGATGGGTTAACGCGTGTACAAACATGTAAAAAAGATCAAGAAAAAACAAAAATAAAAAATAGGTTACAGAAAATAATCATGGTTGTGACGGGTAGGAGCAGCAATGTGCGGTATTTGCGGTTTACCTGTAAAAGCTGGCAAGTAGGTGGAGGCGGCATACTTGGACGTCCTTTTGCCGGGCAGGTATGTGAGAGGTGCTGATGCCTTTGTGATCCTACGACTCGTGCCCCCTGCTGGTGCGGATTGTGAGGGGGAGGGGAAGGGAGGGGTGGAGGGATGGGGAGAGGAAGGGAAGGGAGAGAGGGAAGGGGGAGGGGTGATGGAGGGTAAGATCTTTAGTTTAGGAGGGAGGGGGAAGGGAAAGGGGAGAAGTAGCTTTGGTTCGCGTGGTTGGGGAATGAGGAAGGAGAAGAGAGGGAGGGAGGGAGGGCAAGAAGGTAGGTAGTCGGTCTGGTTACTGCAATGTCCAGCGTTTGCACCGGTTTCTGTCTGTGCCTCTGTTCGTTTGTCCGTGTAGCATCCGCTGACCCATAAGTCCCCAGTCTTTATCGTCGCGTTTACCCGTAAAGCCGAGCGAGAGAGGCCGCCGCTGCCGTCGCCACCTGCCTGGAGACGTTCCCCCCACCTGCCGCCCTGACATCGCCACCTGCTACGCGAGAATGCCTCTGCGGGGGGAGGAGCGAGCGGGAGGCGAGGCGACAGGGAGAAGGGATAAGAAGAGAGGATGAAAAAAGGAGCAGTTTAGGGGTGGAATGGTGAAGGGGGGGGGAGGCAAAATGTACAGCGTACAGCAAGAGAAAAGGTAAAAGGAGTCCGTGCATAGGGGTTTATTTAGAAAATTTCTGGGACGTGGGAGATCAGAGACTTAGTGCTTTGAGGTCCAGTTGTGGCTGGGAGTGAGTGGAAGTACCGACAGACATAGAAAGAGGGTCAAAAGAGTGAGTGAGGGAGGGAGGGAGGCAGAGAAAAAGGCGAGAGTAATGTAGTCTGAAGTCTTATTGATAAGCATGTGGGCGAGTGGAAGAGGATTGGTATGGCGATAATGATAAGCGTCGGGAGCGTCTTATCGCGACTGCAGTTATCTGCTTATCGGGCGGCGGCTGAGAACACAGGGCAAGCAGCCAGCCAGCCAGCCAGCCAGCCAGCCAGCCAGCCAGCCAGCCAGCCAGCCAGCCAGCCAGCCAGCCAGCCAGCCAGCCAGCCAGCCAGCCAGCCAGCCAGCCAGCCAGCCAGCCAGCCAGCCAGCCAGCCAGCCAGCCAGCCAGCCAGCCAGCCAGCCAGCCAGCCAGCCAGCCAGCCGTGTGAGATGAGGGATCCGTTAGGGTTATGATTTCCATTTGATTTAAAACTTTGGAGAGAGGAGGGGAAGCCAAGTGTATTGGAGATTAGGCGAGCTGAAAGCACAAGTGTGCCGATTAGCTATAGATTAAAATGATGAGTAAATGGATGCACGAATAAGTTTATATAAATGACACAAAAATGAACAAGAATAAAAGTAAACTGGAAGTTTAGACACTGCGCCATGTTTGGGTTATTGATGGCTCATTACAGATTTGAGTCAAGGTCCCTCATCTCCATGCCTCGCTCCCGCCCTTCCCCCCACCTTATCCCAGACCCCCACCCTCCATTACCCCCAAAAATAGGACAAGAAGAAAGCCTGATATGTTGCCCTAAACTTGCAGCATGAAGGAGAGGTGCCGCAGTGAGAGAGGTGCCACAAACGTACAGTGTGAAATCTAGGCTCTGAGTCAGCGGTGGCACTACGCGTGCCAACAGGGCCTGCAGCCTCCCGCGCCCCCGTTCGGCGTTGCTAAGCAGCCTTGGCACTGAACGGTTTGCAAAATTATACTAATTGTTTCTCACTTCCTTCCGAGCTTGGTGGTGGGGTGGGGGAGTAGTGCAGGGCGGTTCTACTGAAAATGGCGGCGTCGTACCCAAGCGGGCAGGGGGGCGTAGCTGTGCGGCGGCGTCGAACCCAAGCGGGCAGGGGGCGTGGCTGTGAGGCGGCGTCGTACCCAAGCGGGCAAGGGGGCGTGGCTGTGCGCGGCGGCGACGGGGGCCTGGTCGGGGAAGTGGGGGGGGGAGGCAGGTGCGATTCGTGTTCATGTTTGGATCTGGTTGACTCCCGAGTCTGTTTCTCGAAATAAAAAGGGTTGAATGAAAGGGCCATTGAGGAGGGAGGGGGGATGGGGGAGACCGTACACGGGTGAGGGGAAGGGGATGTGAACTGTGGTCAGTTTGTGCTAGCTGTGTGGTGTTTCTGTGGACTGGTTGGTCAGCCAGCTGGTTCCGTCCCTCCCACGCTCCCTCTCTCACGCCCCTCGTGACATCCCCTCCTCCCTAGGTGGCTTTGAGTGCATTCGGGGGGAGTCCGAGGGCGGCAGTCAGAGGCAAATCCTAGGGGAGGAGTCGTATTAGGTCGGCGTGTAGGCCTTCTGGAGGGTAAGGGTGGCCCCGGGGATTGGGGGGAAGTGAGGGAGTATGCTAGAGGTGGGGCGAGGGTCCATGGAGATCACGAGGATAAATGATTGACGGTACAATTTCTGGTACCAGTGACAAGGTCCTGGTTGGAGGGAGGGAGGGAAGAGGGGAGGGAGGGAGAGAGGAAGAGAGGAAGGGAAGGAGAGAGCGCTTGGGAGGCCGAGGAGATGAGGAACCCGTTGAGGATGTGGGGAAGGGGGGCTGGGGGGGAGGGCATAATGTGATTAGCCAGATGCGACTCCTGACGTGGGTTGGTCAGCAATGAAGGGGTTGGGGGCGGGGGCGGGGGAGAGGTAATAAGAGTGGCGTGTCCCTCTGATGTGAAGGGGGGGGGTGAAGGAGAGGGGAGGACAAGGAGGAGGGGGATAGAAGGGAGTAGGAAGACCCCGTGGTATTTTATCACTCAGGCTTTCTAGGGTCCGCAGTGTGGTCCTCGCTCGATTCGGCTCAGCCTTGCCTCCGTGGCCGTAGAAAGAGCTCTCGTATCGCCTGCATACTCCTGGTCGGGGACTCGGGCTGTCTTCGGCGTGCCCTCCTGTAAGATTCGGGCGAGGGCGCTGAGCGGGGAATTGATATTGGCTAGATTGGGATCTCCATTCATTCATTTGTCGTTTTCGGCTTTGTTTTGGTTCCTCCTTCGCCTTCTATCCGTCAATCAATGTATTCGATTTGTTCTTTCTCCATCTTTGTGCCCCCCCCCCTCTCTCTTCGTTCCCAGTTCCTTCCGCCGACGATTACCATGCTTGGAGAAGTCATTCTGGCGAGCAATATTCCTTCATATCCTCACCTCTCCTCTCACACTTTCTCCTATCATCCTCCCCTCCACTACCCCATTCCTTCTCTCTACCATCCTCCTCTCCTCTTTCCACCCATCATCTCCACTTCTCCCCCCCCCCCCCACACACACAGCCTCCTTCCCTCTCGCCCCCTCTCTCATCCTCACCTTCTTTCTCCCCTTTCCCCTCTCCTCATCTCTCCCCCTTCCCCTTTTCACCCTTTCCCTCCCTCCCCTCGTCGCTCCCTCCCTTTCCCCTCTCCCCCCTCCCCACAGCCTCCTTGTTTGCGCCTCACGTTTCTCCGTCCCGTTCCGCACCGCCAGTGGACGTGACGGCGTAAAGGCGACGCGCTCTGAGGAATGCATTCGCCGATACGTTTTGAGTGTTGTTCCGTTTCTGCTTCAGTGGGCGGGGGATGCATTTGCTCTCGCCGGGTGGGGTCTGTTGTCGGGTTTCTTTCTTGCTTTTTTTTTCTTTCTTGGTGTCGTTTTTCTTTTCCTATCTCGCTCGTTCTCTTTCGTTCGTTCGTTCTTTCTTTCTTTCTCGGTTTCTTTCTCTCGTTCTCTTCCTTTTTCATTCTCAGTGTATCCATCTCTCACCTATTTTCTCACATCATCTCTCCCTCGTTCCTCATCCCTCTTTCACCCCCCCCTCCCCTCGCTCCCTCCCTCCCCCCTCCCTCCCTCCCTCCCTCCCTCCCTCCCTTAACCCTCCCCTCGAGAATGAAGACGCGGGACTCAGCTTGAAAGATGCTAGTGGAGCCTCTCGCCAAGGCTGCCCGAGCTCTTATTTTCTCCAAGTGAGGAACAAAATGATCATACGTAAGAATGTTTGAATGTGTGAGGGCGGGAAGTACCTCATTACTTAGGCGGGCGGGCTATTCGGCGGACGTGCATTTGCCTCGTTGCCGGCCTTGTGAACGGAGTGGGCGTGCGGTGGGCTTGGTGGTGGGCCTCTCGAGGGAGGGGGAAATACGAAGAGGAGGAGAAGAAAAAGGAGGAGGATGATAAATCGAAAGGATGTTGGGGAGGAAGAGAGAAAGTGAAATGAAGGAGTTGGTAAAAGATGGTTTGGCGGGGGGGGGGGGGGGGCGAATAGACAAAGAAGGTGGCCTCCGTTTGGGGTTGGTAAACGAAGGATTGGGTTGCTATTACTAGTTAAGCTTTCTAGTGCAAAGGAGGCCTAGGGATGAGTCGATAGGCAGCGGGCCAGCGTACCGTTCTGGAACTATCACGCGAAACCAGTATCCGGTCTAGCTAGTTGTCTTTCACCCACCGACTCTTCTAAGTGTTGCAGATAGGTATTATGTATCTCTTGTAATTAAAAGTTAGCAGTTCGTGTCGTAATGAGAACCGAGGTATACAACATGGTAAGAAAAGTATCTGTCCGTTGTCCCGCCGCCTCTTGCATAACGTTGCGAGGGCGGTAAGTGGCCTGCCTTTCGCAGAACGTTGTCAAAGGTGCTGCAAGAGGAGGGGGGGTTACATAATACATCCCCCTTTCCCCTTCCTCCTATCCCCGACCCACCGCCTCCTCCTCCTCCTCCTCCTCCTCCTCCTCCTCCTCCTCCTCCTCCTCCTCCTCCTCCTCCTCCTCCTCCTCCTCCTCCTCCTCCTCCCCTCCCCTCCCCTCCCCTCCCCTCCCCCTCCCCCTCCCACCTCCCACCTCCCACCCCACTTCTTTCCCTCCCCTCGTATTGGCTCAGAAGAGGTGGGAGGAGGTCCACCTCTTCTGAGCCAATACGCAATCCCTTTGAGCAGCTGCAGTCGGCCAGTCGAGGCCGGAAGCCTCTATCCTCTTTTGGGGGGAGCGGAGGGGGGGGGGGCTGGATTCGTTTTTGGGGAGAAGGGGGGGGGAGAGGGTTGTTGAAACGCTTGGCCTCCTTTGAGTCATTTGTCCGGAGCCAAAACGGTATAAACCCATTTCTCGCTATATTTCAGCTCGGGCCATTCTTCATACAGCTTGGGGAGGCTTTTTGGGCACACCTCCTCCTCCTCCTCCCCTCTCCCCTCCCTCATTCTCTCTTCTACTCTAAATTTTTTTCCATTTGCTATTACCTCTCCTCCTTCCTCTCCCTCTCCCTCCGTAACTTGTGATGGGAATAATGAGACCGCGACGCCATTCCTTGCTTTGAGCAATTTATGGCCCTCCAGATGCCGAGCTTGCTTCATTAGCGAAGGTTTGGCGTAATTCATTGGCCTGGCTTCAGCATATGATTGCGACAGGACGGCGTGGGTGGCGGTGGGTCATGGGGTGGCGGTGGGTCACTGAGTTAAGGGCTTTGGTTTTAGGATTATAAGGAAGGCATGGGACTTTCCTTCCGTCGCCCGCTTTCTGTCTCTCGCTCTCGCTCTCGCTCTCGCTCTCGCTCTCGCTCTCGCTCTCGCTCTCGCTCTCTCTCTCTCGCTCTCTCTCTCTCGCTCTCTCTCTCTCGCTCTCTCTCTCGCTCTCTCTCCCTCTCTCTCTCGCTCTCTCTCTCGCTCTCTCTCTCGCTCTCTCTCTCGCTCTCTCTCTCTCCTCTCTCTCTCTCTCTCTCTCTCTCTCTCTCTCCTCTGCTCTCGCTTCTCTCTCCTCCTCTCTTCTCCTCGCTCTCTCTCTCTCGCTCTCTCTCTCGCTCTCTCTCTCGCTCTCTCGCTCGCTCTCTCGCTCGCTCTCTCTTTCACGAAAACAAACGGCATTGTGCAGCAACAGCAGCGCCGCCGTCGTGAGGTTTTCCCTTTTAGAAACGAGCGACCTTTTGATGCTTCTTGCTTCTCTCTTCTCTTCCTCGTCCTCTTCTCCCTTCTCTCCTCTTTCTCATTCTCTTCCCTCTTTTTTTTCTTTCCCTTTTCACCTTTATCTTTGTCTCCCGCTATCTCATCATCACCACATTACCTTCTCGGGTATCATCTTCACTTTCTCTCCCCTATCTTCCCCTTTCTCCTCTTCACCCCTATCCTCCCCCCCCCCTCTCTCTCTCTTTACCCCCTTCCTTGCACTTCGTTTTCCGTCGTGAGTCTAGGGTGTCTTTTGGCAAAGTGTGTTTACACGAGGGATAAAAGACGTTGGGAGGAATTGTTGAACTGGCAACCCCCTCTTTGTTGTTGATTGTTTTTCGTTTTGTTTTTGCCGTTTTGTTGGGGGGGGGGGGGGTATTTTGTTTTGTTTTGCTCCTTTCATTTTGGGGTTGTTTTTTTTAGGGTATATTATTTTTTCTGGGTTTTGTTTGTTTACTTGAGCGCCGAGAGTGGGTTGTGTTACACTGTATTGTGTGAGTTGTATAATTATTTTTATTCCCTTTGGCCCGAACGCAAAGAAGGGACGAGGAGAGGGAAAAGAGAAGGTGGTGATTAGGAGTGCGAGGAAGAGAAGGAAGTGTGTGGAGGATAAAGAGAGGGAGGAAGAGAGAGGGAAAGAGGTGGAGGAGGAAATGATAGCGGGGGGGGGGGATAAGAACGACGACTAAAGGGAAAGAAAAAAGGTGATACTAAGGTTTCGAGCGTATTATTCTAGCGCTGAATTGGCCGCGGTAACCTGTTGCTCAAAGCGTTAGCATCCTTTGGCGAAGCAACTGTGAATAAGGGGAGGATACAAAGAATGGAGTGGGGGGGGGCTGGGGGAGAGGTGTGAGGGAAGGGGAGGTTGGGGCTTGGAAGAAGGGAGCGGAAGGGGGAGGGGGAAGGTGTGGTGTATAGGTGCTTTAATTGATCTCTCCTTGCCCACTCTGGCATCATGGTTTCGCTTATTCTGATTTTCCTCTCCCTCCCCTCCCTCTTCCTCTTCCTTGCTCTCCGCTCCTTGTTCATCTTTATTTTCGTCTTCTTCCTCCTCTTTTTGTTTTCCTCATGCCCGTCCCCCGTCGCCATCCGCAGTACCTCCCTCCTTCTGTCCCCTTCCCATTTTCCCTCTTGTTCCTTGACTCCCTCCCCCGCTCCCGTCCCCCCCCCCCCAGGCCGAACAACCGACCAGCATTGGGAGGTGTCGGCGGTCGGAGGTCGGGATGTGGGCAAGGCGGAATGGAAGGGGGTGGGGTGTCGAGGCCAAGGTGGAGGAGAGATTCGGAGAGGAGGAAGGGGAGAGGGGAAGAGAGGCTGGGGGGAAGGGGAGGGAGCGCCCCGTGTCTCGTTAAGGTCCGGAAAATCCCCCGCTAGTCCCTCGACCATCACTCCGGAGACCCGCCAGCCTCGCAGCGGAGCAGGGCGAAGGCCAGGCCAGGCAGGGGGATAAGGCACGATTTCCAGCCGGGAGGGGAAGGGGCAGGGGGAAGGATGGCAGCGGTTAGGATGGGGAAGACAGGGTGTTAGTGCAAGGGTGGAGGGAAGAGGAAGGGGAAGGGAAAGTGTTAGGAGGAGAGGGTGAAGAGAAGAGAAGGGTGGTGTTTGGGAAAGGCTCGTAAGGGAGACAGGAGGGGAGAGGCGAGGCCTCTGGCGAAGCTTACGGGAAGGATATGGAGGGGCCGTTTCCCTTCCCTACTGCAAGGAGCAAGCAACGCGAAGGGAACGAGAGCTCACTGTATGCTTTCCCCCCAAAGCTCACTGGAATTGGCCTCCTCGATAAAGGTGAGGGCAATCCGAAGTAATAACACCGCGGGCAGGTGTCCTCTCGAGCGGCATAACGCGGCCTACATATTGCACGGCTTGATTTGATCCGTCGCGGCAACAGCTGATGCGTTACGTGCTGCAAATAAGCAGGAGTGCAATGAGATGAGCGTGTATGGAAGGGTGAGTTGAGGAACGAGCGGATCGTGTATGGAAGGGTGAGTTGAGGAACGAGCGGATGCCTGAAATGACCCCGGTCGGTTAGCTTTGACATGTACGGCACCGTGATGAGTAAGTAAGGGTTTGTGTTTGTTGGTGTGTGTCGATGTGTGCATATTGTGCAGTGTGCTTGTATGTATGATAACATGTTTGCCTGTGTATGTCTCTGTATGAGCTCGTGACCATGTTCGTGTTCTTGTTCGTGATAGCCCCCCCCCCCCTGGTAGGAAGGCCTAATCAGGTCAGTCCACTTTCTCGCGCCTTGTAGAGCCAGGCAGCCAGTCAGGGCGGGCGGCATCAAACTTCCGACTGACAGTTCTCGCTTTCTTACACTCGCCAGGAATTTTCCAAATGCCAAAGTTCGGGGGGAAAAAGAGTAAATCACGCACGCACAGCGAAAGAAACCTTTGTCCCCCCTCAACTTCTCCCCCCCCCTAACTACCCCTCCCCTCTCAAAGCTGTTGTCGGTCGAGTGTCTTCGTTCCTGAATGACCCAAAGGAGGACGATGACTTAAAGGACTCGGGTTAATGGTTAAAAAGGAGATGAGAGAGAGAGGGGAAAAAAACGAAAAGAAATGAATAACTTGACCCGGGGGAAGCAGGGGAAGAACGGGGGGCGGGGGGAGAAACTCCCTCCTTAACGTGCCTATTTTTATTCCTTGGAAAAAAAGGGATTGAGGCGAGACGCTGCGGCCACGAGGGACCGACCCTTGTTATCGCTCGGAGGTGGTGAAGGTGAAGGAGGAGATGGAGGTGGAAGAGGCGTAGGGATAGAAAAGAGGAATAGGAATAGAAAGAAGAAAAGATGGGTAGAGGGGGAAGAAGTAGGGGAGAGAGAGAGAGAGAGAGAGAGAGAGAGGGGGGGGGGGAAGGGAGGGAGGAAAGGCGATGGGAGGATTTGTGCGTGTGTGTGTGCGTGTGCGTGTGCGTGCGTGTGTGTGTGCGCGTGTGCGCGTGTGTGGTGAGGTTGGTGTTCGTGTCGTAGGTGTGATGATAATGGGCGATGGTGGTGATAGTGTGCAGGCTCGGCACGGTCCAGCACACAATCCGCCGGGCTCACCACTCAAGTTCGGACAAGTATTAATGATCTTGAGACTCGGGACTGGGAGGGGAAAGGGGAGGGGAGAGAGGGGAAGAGGAGGATGGAGGGAAGAGGAAGAGGGGAGAAGAGAAAAGGAGGATGGAGGGAGAATGGAGAGAGGAAGAGTGGAGGAGAGAGGGTAGAAAAAGGGGTAAAGGATAAAGTGAAAGGGAAGAGAGGGGAGAGAAAGGGGTGAAGTTAGGGGAAAGGTATTGGAGGAAAGGAGGATCGAAAGACGAAAGTAGTTTTCGAGAGGAAGGGAGATAAAGCAGGCTTTGGGGGCGCGGAGGAAAGGGGCAGAAGGGGATTTGAAAGGAATTTCGAAGTAGACGAAGGGGGTGAAGTAGGGAAGGGGAGGAAGGAGGGAGGGGGAGATTGAGTGATTTTGAGGGAGGCGCCTCCCAATATCCCTATCCTCTCCTCTTCTCTTCACTGCCCCTCTCCCTTCCCTCCCCCTCCTCTTCCCTACCATGGCGTTTCCTTGATAACTTTGCTCATTGTTACCAGTTCCGCTCGATGACTTCCTGCAGTCGGGGCGAAATTTAATAATTGTGTCGAGATGGAGAGCGGCCGAGGCAAATTGCGCTCGACGGACAGCTGATGCCTGACGCTCGCACGTTCCATTGCTGACTCGTGCGGTCCCTTCCTTCGCGAGACCGTTCTTTTTCTATGCATTAGGCCCCGGCATATTGCACCCGACTTACAGCTGGTCACCAGCCTGACGATCGTTCGCTCTTTTACCCTACCGTTCGTTAGGGTGCTTGCTCGTCCGGTAGCTCGTTTCCTCATTGGATTATTTACAGTGGTACTTTCGCTGTCCCTACTCTTTCCCTGGATCCTTCCGTTTCGATCAGGGCTGGGCGATTTGGAAGTGGGGTGGGGGCGGCAGAGGGAGTGGGGGCTGTCTAGGATATTGCCGATTGACGTAGAATGGCCAATGCTATTCCATCCTTCGTTCCGTAAATAGGTGGAGTCAGTGGAGCAGTAGCAGCAGTGGGAGCAGGAGACTAGCTTCAGCGTGCTATCTTTTCGAAGGAACTTAGGCATGATGAAGGACTGCGGGCGTTGTGCGTGCGTGCCAGACGGCGGTGGCACTGCGGGAAGCGGTGGCTGGTTGGTTGTGGCACTGTAAAAGGGGGTGGGGAGGGGCCAGGGCGGCTACCGTTCTTTCCCTTCCTCGCCTGGCCTTCGCTGCTTACCGGGTCGGGTCGCCGTAGCGGTTCGGATGCGGTTTTCGTCGTCTTTACCGCCCGGGGGGCGGGGGGGGGGGCGTAAAGATATCGCCGTAGCCTTGTTCATATTGTTAATTTTGATTCTTTTCGTCTCTTCGATCTCCATCACTCCCTCTTTACTCCACCTCCAATCCGGACGTTTTATTGGCACACAAGGTGGAGTGGTGGTTACCATCTCCTCGCGGTACTGTACGAGATGTACGAGAGGCACTCTGGAAAAGGGTTGGCACTGTTACTGGAGTTTAGCGGCAGTGCTGAAGCTTAGAGGTGGCACAACGGATAGTGCAGGGGGAAAGGTGGCAGCGGCACTCTTAAGAAAAATGATTAGTATCATTTGTTCGTAGCTTTATTGCGTCATGGCACTCGGGGTTAACGGGGAAGAAAATACTCGGAAGACTTGGAAAGGGACCGGAGAGGAGGAAATAGGAAATAATAAAGAATGGAGAGGCAAATGAAAGATATAAATGTATATATTACAGATGAAGGCAAATGAAGAGGAAACAATGGGGCGAGAAGGGAGCTAAGAGGGATTTTAAAGAATCGGGGATGAGTTTGTAAAAATGTAACAGGTGCAGGTACGTGTTCAGATAAAAATATCCAGTAATAATTATATTTATAATTTATAGTTGGGGGAAGAAGGGTAAAAACAGAGGAATACAGAAGAGGGGGAAATGGGGAAGACAAGGTGAAAGAGGAAGAAAGAGAAAGCGAATTAATAGGTAACAGTAATGAAGCTTGAAGAATAGCGGTGCATTATGGCGGCTTGCCTTCCAGCTGCTACCCCTTCCTCCTACCCGGTCCCCCACTCCCCTTACCCTGTTTTCCCCTTCCCTGCCCTTACCCTGTGTCCCCTGCCTCCTCCCTATTCCATTCCCCACCACCTCCCCCTCCCCCTTCCCCTCCCCCATTCCACCATTCGCCCCCCCCCCCCCCCCAGTGATCTGAGCGAACCGGTTCACTAATGTGGTTCTCTCTCCCTCTCTTCTTGCAGAACGGACCCTATGGCGGCTTCAACGACTATGAGAACCAGCCCAGAAGAAGGTAAGTGTGGATTTTTATATGTTTTTTTTGGCTGCTGTTTTGAGAGAAGTGGAAAAGAAAGGAATGGAATGACGAGTGAGTGAAAGATTGTACGAGTTGAATGAGCGAATTGAGCTAGTTTTTTTTTGTGAATATCTCATCCCCTCCTTATCTCTTCTTATCTCTCTCTCTCCCCTCTTCTTCCTTTTTTTCTCTCAAACGTAATGAGGTGGCTATGTATGAACCCCGGCGGTAATGTAGCGAGACGAATATACACGGACGGTCTTGTGTGTGCGCGTGCGTGCGTGTTTGTGTATGTCTTTGTCTGTCTGTCTGTCTGTGTAGTCGTGTAGACTTCTTATTACAACCAGAAAGCGCAGAAAAGGAAAACCCATCCGGCCCGTTTGTATGTAGGGAGCATTTGAATGTAGGACCTTTTCGCTTGAATTTCCCCTTCCTTTTCTCCCCAACCCCCCTCTCCCTCCTCTCTCCAACCCTCCTCTCCCTCCTCTCCCCAACCCCCCTCTCCCCATCCCCTTACGTCTTGCATGTTGGGTTGAGCTGTTGGAGGCCTCGGATCTTTTATCGCGGAGAATTCTGCGTTTTGTTGTCATCGTCATTAGCGTGGCGCTTATTATCTCTGTCTCCCTCTCCTCCTCCCTCTCCCTCCCTGCCTCCCTCTCCCTCCCTGCCTCCCTCCCTCCCTCCCTCCTTTCTTTTCCTCTTTCTTTTCCTCTTCCTCTTCCTCTCACCCCCGCCTTCCCTCCCCCTCCCCCTCGTCACAAACCAAAACAAGAGAAACAGCAACAACAAACGTAACTGCGGGCGCGCATGCAAGGAGATCGAGTTACGCGCGTAAACTTGAAGGTTGGTTTTAAACACCAACGTAAATAGAGGAATCATGAATTCGGGCCAGATGCCAGCGCCGAGTTATGAATGAGTTGTTAAAAACGCCCGAAAGATTTAATTTTGTCCTTACCCCCCCTCCCCACTACCCACTGCCTACGACCCTCTCCCCTCCTGCCTTCGCGCCTTCAAAAACTTTGAATGACTAGGGTTTTTTTTATGAAGATCGTCATGACACTTGACACACAACAACAACAAAGTGTATGTGTCTGTGTGAGAGTGAGAGAGAGAGAGAGAGAGAGAGAGAGAGAGAGAGAGAGAGAGAGAGAGAGAGAGAGAGAGAGAGAGAGAGAGAGAGAGAGAGAGAGAGTAGGGGGGAGAGGGTGTGTGTGTGTGTGTGTGTGTTGTGATATAAAAGAACAAATTGTTTCTGTTACTTGATTCAGTCGCCAGTAGTAGGAACAGCAGACAGTGGTATTCATAGTATTTAAAAGCTTCGTTCAGATACAGTACCCTGTAGTAAAGATACAGGGATGAATCAGCAGATAAGTTGAACAGATACGATAAGAAAGACAATTTTTTAAAAATCTGCTTTACCATAAAAGAGTAGTCAAGAATGAATATTGTAAAACGATATATAAGATGAAAAAGGAGGATGATTATAATAAGAATTATATAAAAAAGAAAAGGCGGTTAATCTAGCACGTTTTAAAACCGTCTTTTAGATATTTTAGGCGGTGCCTGAAAACGGTCGTACCAATGTTCTCTGAAATGTGGCAAGGAAAAGGGTCGTTAGTCGTTTGTTATTCCTTAGTGTGATGAGAGTGGTGGTGATCCTCCGTGGAAGAAGCTGCAAGATCAAATATTTTCTTGCTTTTTATGTAAATTGGCCTTTTTTATCAGGAGGGGGAGGGGGTCGCATGGGACCTTCATACACTGTTGAGTTCCTTGAGAACCACTTGGGTTCCTGCAGGATTGCCCCGATCTTCGTGAGTTGAAGCCAGGCCCCGGGCACGCGATGATGATGGCGTGCAGGGCGGCTGGCGAATAGATCAATCCGTATGTTAAAGTGTCCGGCTGCCAGCACTAAAAGGGCGCCGTTAAGTGCGGCCGTAATATTTACGGGCGCAGGTCGCGGCGCCCTGTTTACGATCGGGGCGGCGTTTCCGGCGGACGTTACCACCCGCCTGCTCTTATTAGCTTTATCTTGATTTCCTTCTTTCGCTATTTTGCGTTCTCGTTTTCTTTTTCCTTTTCTCACTCCCATTCTCTCTCTCTCTTCCTCCCTCTCCCTCCCTTCCCCCACTATTTTTCTCCTCTGTTCTCCCTTCTTCCTCCCCTCTCTCTCCCACTCCTTCCCCTCCCCTCTCCGTCCTCCACGATCGTTCCTCTGCCTTCTCTCACCACTCCTTCTTCCCCTCTCTCCAGGTCTCTCTCCCACTCGAATGGGTTGTCTTGTTTTGCTTTTGTTGAACTTAAATGAGTTGTTGTTTTTTCTTGCTTCTTGGTTGTCATATGGCACTTTTTGGGCACTTTTTTTTTCTTTTGTAAACTCTAGCTTTGAAGTTTTTTTCGGGAGGCCTCGAGGTGGCTTTTGTCGGTGTGGGATCGCTCTCTATTGTTCCTGATTACTAATCTTATTCCCTCTTAGTCTCTCTCTCTCTTCTCTCTCCTCTCCTCTCTCTCTCCTCTCTCTTCTTCTTCCTCCCTCCTCTCATTCTTCTCTCCCTCCCTTCTCTTCCTCCTCCTCTTCTTCTTCCCTCCCCTCCTCTTCCCACCCTTCCTCCTCTTCTCTCCCCTCCCTTCCTTCTCCTCCTCATCGTCTTCCTTCGTCTCCTCTTCCTTTCTCCACTCTACCTATCTGTTGAATTCTATACTCCCTCCCACCGCCTCTCCTCCACATCAATACCGCGGCAGTGGCTTCATCTAAATTTCAAATATTCGTTCTAATTTGTGTTCCTGGTATGTGATGTTGGGGCTCTCCCCTCCTCCCCTCTCCCTACTCCCCTCGTTACCAGCCTTTCCCTTCTCGTTCGTCTGTTCATTCTCCCCCACCTTCCCCTCGCTTCTCACTCTTCGCCCATCATTTCCTTCCCACCCCTCTTCGTTGGCTCTCTTTATCTCTTCAGTTTTCGACTCTCTCTCTCTCTCTCTCTCTCTCTCTCTCTCTCTCTCTCTCTCTCTCTCTCTCTCTCTCTCTCTCCTCTCTCTCTCTCTCCTCTCTCTCTCTCTTTTCCCCTTATCACACATGTAATTTCAGTTTGGATTTTCCTTGTGTACTTCTTTGTAACGCTGACTTTACTCTTCTCTCCCCCTCACCTTCCATCCCCTCCCTTTCCCTCCACTCTCCCCTCTTCTCCTCTCTCCCCCACGCTCCTCCCCTTTGCCTGATATTCCTTTACCTTTAAACCAGCTTCCATTCTTGGAGCCTTAGATACCTGCCTTTGACTCTCTCTCCCCCTTTAATTCTTCCTTCTCCTCCACCTCCTCTCTTCCGCTTTTCCCCTCTTCCTCTTTCTCTTTCTTTTCCCTCCTTCTTTGATGATTTTTGTTTTGATCTCATTTTATTTTGCAGATTAGGTAGAAATGTTAAGAAAATAATCACTAATTAACGGAATAATGTTCTAAAAGTTGCCCCTCTGCCTTTTCCTTCTCTTTATCTTCTCTCCTTCTTCCCCTCTTCCTCTTTCTACTTTTCTTTATTCACCTTCCCCTCTCACCTGTCTTTGGTGGTCAAAGCCAACCCATTCTCTCTCCTCCATCCCTCCCTCCCTTCCTCTTTTCGTCCCTTCTATTCCCACCTCTTATTTCCGCCCTCCTCCTCCACCCCTCTTCTCTCCTCCTTCCTATCCCCAACTCTCTCTTCCTCCGCCTTCTCTCCTCCCTCCTTCCCCGCTAATTTTCCTCGTCTGAGTCTCCATCATTACGTTCTATGTCATCAGACCTTATGACAAAGAGTCCGGCGCTCGTTTTTCGTTGCGATTTGTACCCACTTTTTGCTTTTTTTTTGCTTTTCCCTCTTTCTCCCATTCTCGTTTTCCTCTGTTCCCAGATTCTCTCTCTCTCTCTCTCTCTCTCTCTCTCTCTCTCTCTCTCTCTCTCTCTCTCTCTCTCCCTCTCTCCCCAATCTCGCTCGCTCGTGCTTCCTTTCTCTTCGGTATTTCTTCCGTTCGTTTCCTCTTTTCTTTCTCCGCCTCTTGCTTTTTTTGCCCTCCCTTTTTCTTTTCGCTCCCCTTCCCCTTCCCCCTCCATCCTCTCTTCGCTCGACCCGGAGCAACCCAGTCGTTCTTTCTCCCTTTGTTTTTCTTCAGTTTCTCCGCCTCCTCCCTCTTTCCCTTTTTCTCTTCTTGTTCTCCGTATGCGATTACTATTTTCGAACTCAATTGACCCAATTTTCTCTCTACCTTTTCCTTCTCTCCTTTCCCTTTTTCTTTCGCTCTTCCAAGTTTTCATTTTTTGTCCTGTCCCCTCCCTCCCTCCCTCCTTCCTTCTCTCCGCCTTTCTCTCGCATTTTATCTATTCCTTCCATTTCTTTCACTTTCTCCCCCCCCCCCTCCTTCCCCAGCCTCTCCCCGGGTACTGCCATAAACATTCTCTCAGATCGGCTGTTTCCACTCGATAGAGAATCGGTACCGGTTGCCTCCGCGAGTGTCACTATAAGGATATATTCTTTCTGCTTGTTTTTTATCTAGTGATAATTAATTTGTTTGAGACCTGGTTCCCCCTCTTTGTTTTATCGTGTTATCACCCGTTTCTAGCCCTCCCGCCCTCTTTATGGGGGTGCTGGTGTGAGCGTGGGTGTGGGTGGGTGTGCAGCGTTTATATAAAGGCTCGTGAGTGTGTCTTCTGGGAAATAAGATTTCGCGTATTGGTATTCTTTACCGGTGTGCGGGGAAACTCCCGCCACGCTACACTTCACTACGACACGCCGGCTCGCGGCCGCTACACGCCACACCACACCGCTACACCGCTGCCGCCACCGCCGCCCGTGCAGCAGCAGCAGCAGCAGCAACTCAGCCGGCGAAATGTATTCAAATTGAATAGCTGAACCGAAGCCGTTGAGACACGGGCTCTCGGTGTGGAAATATTGCTCTGAGCCCTCCTGTCGATCCCGGCGAGGAGGCCCTTTGTGCGGCGGTGGCAGGGCGAAGCCGGGTGGTGGCAGGACACTGGAAGGACAGCCGAGGAGTTCGAAGGGGGGCAGGGTGATTGCGAGGCAGTAAGGACGACGAGGAATGAGGGCGGACGAGACCAGGAGGACCGAGTCTTCATCCTCGTGGGGCGTCGTATTCGTCGTCAGCGTTTGCCGGGAGGGCTTTCATGACGCGGCGTACCAGTGCCTCCCCTTCACACCCGACCGACGCGGCTGCCGCCCACTGGAGACGAGGGAAAGACGGAAGAGCGCGGCGGGAGAGGAAGGGCCAGGTAGAAGAAGAATTAATAATTGATATTAAAAGCAAGTCCTATTTTCTGATTTCCCCCCCCCCCCCCCACTCTCCCGTTGAGCCAGTAGTGTGTCGGAATTATTTTCGGCTGCGCACGCCCACGCCCGCACACTCGCACAGTCATTCGCACGCACAAAGGCAGCCCGGTCCTCTCCGACGGAGGGACCGCACGCTGAATCCACGACATTGTTGGATGAAAGTGTGGGCGTGATTGAATGTGAAGCTTGCTGGCTGTCCTCGATGCATGTAGTAGTTGAGAATAGGGTAGGTAGTGGGTGGGTGGGTGTTTGCAAGGCGCGAGCGTGGGCGGATTGGCAGGACAATGTGGGCATTTGCTCTTTGGCCACAATTGTCCTGCGTTTGGAGGAGGAGGAGGAGAAGAGGGGAAGTATTGTTCTGTACTGGTTGGCGTGGGTGTAAAAGACGCGTATCTGCAGTTGATTTTACTGAATATTTTATATGTTTTCCGAAGTTCGTACACGGTTATGCAAGCTTAATAAAGAGCTATCATACCATAACAAAACTGTACACAAACTGACCAACACCTTTTTTCCTTCATTTTTGAAAGTCCACCGTATAAAGCAATCTGAACATGTAAAACAATAAGCCTCCCAAACCGAAAACAAATTACTGTCGCATTTCAGAAGACGAATGAAAGTCTGTGTGCCATTGATTTCACATAATAGTGCCATTGTTGACGGTGCAACAAGAGGTGGTGGCACGCTTGGCACCCCGGGGTAGGGGCGGGGCTGGAAGGGAAGGGAAGGGGGTTAATGGAAGGGAAGGGAAGGGAAGGGATAGGGGAGGGGTGGGTGGGTTGGGCGAGTGAAGTGGTGGTAAAGCGAGGGAAGTAGGAGGAGAGCATGAGCATAAACGGGAGCGGAGGAGGGGAATGGAAGAGGAATGGGTAGAGGGAATGAGAGGTGGGAAGGGAGCGGTCGAGAGGGACGGAAGGCTTTTACCTCTCTTTTTTTCACGAGGGAAGACCGCTCTCGTTCCCGGGCACAGGGCTCGGCACAAGGTTGGGCACGTAACGGGGTCGTCGCCGATGCCCTTGGTTTAAGCGGCGGGGAGGGTGAAGGTGAAGGGGGGGGGGGTGTCAGGAGGTGCCCGCTACACTCGCTGGCCCCGTAATGCTTGTTATTGATCTCGATGGACAGGTCGCCGCTGCTGGTGTTGCCGCTGCTCTTGTCCTTGCCACGCCACGGCCCCCTCCTTCCCACCCCCCACCCTGGGACGTCGGCCACGCCACACTCACGGGTACAAATACGTCAATTTTCGGCGAGACCACTGAGTCCGCAATCCAAGTTCGGGTGGCGCGTGTTTGCCCGTCTATCTACCCTGTCTCTCTGTCTGTCTGCCTAAACTAGATAGAAATAGCATTCTTTGGACAGGAAAGAAGGGGAGGAGTTGATGAAAAGGGGGTGTTGGTTGGTTCGAGATGGTAGACAGGGGAAGGGATAGAGAAAGGAATAGGAAGATGGTAGAAAATGCCGTGGATAAACTTTAAGGGGAGGCGTTAGATAAGCAGGTTGGGTAAAAGCTAGGGAGTACCGGTACATTCATCATGATAGTACAGGGTTTGCAGCAGCGCCAGTGGGCATGCCGGTTGAGGCTTTTTTTTTTTCTTCATTATAATGCGGCCGTGTTTTGTGAGCTTAGTTTATTGCAGGGGGATGGAGGGATGGGTGAGGGAGGAAGAGAGGAGTGGGGGAGAGGGAGGGGGGTAGGGAGTGCTGTAAGGGTGGAAAGGGGGGATGGCCTAGGGGAAGGCCGATTATCAGAGCTGGAGACGGAAAAAAAGTAAAAAAAGAAAAAAAAAACGTAGCGGTAGCGAAGGGAGGAGCCCAGGATGGGGGGGAACGAGACGTCTCACTACCAGGTGGCGGTAGAGACCAGGACAGGGCGTCGTCGGTCCTGGCTGTCCCACCTCCATGGCCTCGCCGAAGTTACATTTCCCTCGGTCAGATGTATCAGCAGTGGACGTGGTGTGTTAACGGGGTTTCGTTCGAGCGCCGCTTTTGGGGTGCTCGTGGCTCTGCGTCTTCGGGGGAGAGGGAGGGGGAGGGGGAGGGGGGGTAACGGCAGTTGGTGGGATGTGGTAGGCTGTGTTGGGCGGAGTACAGGGACTTGTGGTGTGGGCGGAGTGGAAGGGGCGACGGATCCGTGTGGGCGGAGTGGTAATAACTAGTGATTGCGAGGATGAGGCAGTAACCGGGGCCCTGATGGAGGGAGGGGGGTGTGATTTTTTTGTTTGGGGGGTGGGGGTGGGCGGGTTAGTTTGGGTGTGAAGGAGTTAAACTGCGGCCACGGGCTTTTGTAATGGCCTGAATAAGGTGGCGTTGCTTGCGTTGTGGCCGCGTCGAGTTACGACTGAAGCGGTAGTTTGTGGTGAAGCTAAGAAGCCTCCCTGGGCTGTAGGGGGGGGGGGTCAAGAAAGAAGAGGGATAGAGGAGAAATGGTGAGGGCGGAGGGAATGGGAGGGGTAAGGGGGGAGGAGGTTGTCCACTTTCCAAGAGATCATGGCTACAAAAACCTCACTAGCCCAGAGGACCACTTCCCTCCCTTCCCTTACCCTCCTCCCCTCATCCACCCCTTACCTTCTCAATTATCCCCCCTTCCTCATCCCATTTATTTTTTAAATCTCTCTCTCTCTCTCTCTCTCTCTCTCTCTCTCTCTCTCTCTCTCTCTCTCTCTCTCTCTCTCTCTCTCTCTCTCTCTCTCTCTCTCTCTCTCTCTCTCTCCACTCCCCATTCCCGGTCACGTCTCCTGAGGTTGACCGGCACGCCTGAGACGTTCTGCACTGTCGACGTCAGCAGGAGGATGTAATGAGGATGGAGAGGAGGAAGGAGGAAAAAGGGAAGAAGAATGAGGATGCGAATAGGAATAGAGGAATAGAAGGGAGGAAAGAAGAAGAAAAAAAAATGAAGAAAAAATGAAAACTCGAATTCCCCCGCCACCACTTAATCCTCTCGCCATCCTTCCCTTCCACCTATCCACCTTTCCTATCCAAGCTCCCGCTTTCCCTCCATCCCCCTCCCCCCTCCCCTCCCATCCCCCGCGGCGCTCCCACGCACGCGCACTCTATCAGATCTTACGGTTAGGTCATGTGGAGCAACTCGTTTTTTTGAGAAGGCAGAGCGGCGAACCGGGCTTGATCTGGGGCGGAGCGCGGGCCGTAACGGGACATCTGAGGGCCTTTTTCGTCTCGTGTTTTTTTATTGTCGTCAACGGGTCTTCTTTTTATTATTTGTTTGTGTTTTTTTTTTTTTTTTTTTTTTTGCAACGTGTAACAGGATATAATTATTATATTTCCGGGGTAATACTGGTGGTAGGGATTCAGAGCGTATTAAAAATATCACAATTTTTTATAATGATAAAAAAAATCCGTTGTCTTAACCCATCCACCACGGATTTACGTTCTGTCCCTGTAGTTTTTGTAAATTTTGTTACATGCAGAGGGCTCCACATGTGTGCTCAGCCGGCAAGGAGTCTATCAGTAGGCCCTAATGACCGATCCTGATTTCCCCATTCCTTGAAGTGGAGGGAATTTTTCTTTTTAATACAATTGATATCGATACTCTTATTGTTATTGATGTTAGGATTATTAAATTATTTAAAACTTGGTAACGTTTAAGACAATGAAATAATACAAAAGACACTTTCCAAAAATCAAGGAAAAGGGTAAACAGGTGAGATAGATAGGACTAATAACTTGACTCCTTGGTGACCAAGTAGAGCCATCCATATGTAGAGACAATAAATAAACTTATTACAGTAGGGCTGGCATGTATTCTTGCCATCCGTGCCGATTGGGCTGGTGTCGATTAAAACTGCAAATATTTCATGTGGTTGATTTTGAACAAATGATGAACTATCCGTTTGCTTCTTATCAGACCTTATATTGTCTTCTATTTTTTTTTTTGTTTATTATTACTCAAATCGGGAAAGGATGGATTCTCCGAAATATACTTCGTCTTTTGAAAAATATGTATTTACTCCTCAATGAAAGGATTGAAAAAGGTTCTTCCGAACGCATGAGATGGAGCTGTTTATAGGGTAAGCCAATCAGCTGCTTCAGTGCGTAAGGAAGAGGTTTGGAGGAGGGGAGGAGGGGGATGGGGGAGTGGGGGAAGAGGTAGTGGCAAGAGAGGGAGGGGAGGGGAAGAGGTTAGAGGGGGAGGGAGGGAGGATGGTGGTTAGGGGAAGATGTAGAGGGAAAGAGGAAAAGGAGGGGGAAGGGGAGAAAGGATGTAAGAGAAGGCAGGCAGGCAGGCAGGTAGGTAGGTAGGTAGGCAGGCAGGCAGGCAGGCAGGCAGGCAGGCAGGCAAGAGGAAGTTGGAAAGAGAGAGAGAGAGAGAGAGAAAAGGAAAGAGAGTGTAAAGGGAACACATTCAGACTGCGTACAAGATAATGCGTGTGCTCGTCTGATGCACGGTATCTCGTGCACTCTGCTTGATTGAAAGACGCAACCCTCCCTCTCCTTCCCCGTTTCTCTCACCGCCCCCATCCCACCGGCACGCTGTCTTTACTTTTTTATGTCGATAGTTTTTTTTTTTTTTTTTTTCATCGTTTCACCGTTTTTTTTTCTCTTGTTTTCTCTTTTTCGTCTTTTTGCCACTTTCTTCCACTTTCTGCTTCTGTCTCGTCTTCCTTTTTCTTAAATTTATTTGTTTTCTTCTCCCCTTCTTTTGTTGGTTCTCACTGTTTAGTCAACGTTGTTTTTGGTTTTCATACTATGTGCATCTTCTCTTTCTTTGTCTGTTCTCCCCCTCTTCTCATTATTTTCTCGTTCTCTTTCTGTCCCCTTGGCATTTCCATCCCTCGTTCTGTTCTCTTACTGTCTCTTTCTCTCCCTTTCCCTTTTACTGGCATTTTATTTGCCTTTCTCCCTTCGCTTTGTCTGCAGCTGTTTTGATCTCGGTCTTTCTCGCTTTTATTTTGCCCTCGCGCATTCGCTTTGTCTTTCCTTTGGTCTCCCCACTTTTCTGTTCTGTTTTCTCCTTTTCTCTCTTTCCGTACCATCTTCTCTTTTCTTCTCTTCTCTTTTTTGTTTTTCTTATTTCCTCTTTTCGATTTTTCTTCACCTTTGATTCATTCTTTCTCCTTCCCTCCCTGTCTCCCCCTCTCCACCCTTTTCTCGCCCCCCCCCTCCCCCTCCCTCCTCTAAGCCCAGCTAAACCCCTTCCCTCCACTTCCCCACCCACCCCTCCCTGCCCCTCTCCCTACCTGCCCCTCGTGCCTCTAGGTTGCCACGTGGCCGATTTTTTTTCCTTCTCCCAAGGTAATAGTTGCAGGTGTTCGTTGTTTGGTTTTTGAAAGAGGAAATAGAAATGGAAGAAAAAAAAGTGGTGTTATACAGAACTCTTATTTTTCCCCGTTAATGGAGGCAGGGGTTTCATGAGCATAATTTGTGATCTTCCGAGTCGCCGGGTCGTGGTTTCTTGTTCTTCCTCCTCTTTCTCTTTGTGCTTTCCGCTTCTGCCTTTTTTTTATTTTATCTTCCTCTTCCCTTGTGTTTTTCCTTTTTTTCCCCCCTCTTTCTCTTCCGTACCTCCTCCCCCCTCCTCCCCCATCCTACTCTTCCTTATCTCCTCTTCCCTCCCCCTCCTCTCCTACTCTTCCCTCCCCCTCCTCTCCTACTCTTCCCTCCCCCTCCTCTCCTACTCTTCCTCGCCCTCCATTCTACTCTTCCTCCCCTCCTCGCCATACTCTTTCCCCTCATCTTTCTATCTCCACCCCTTCTACCACTCAATGTCTACTCGCCACATGTTTGCTGAGTCGTCGGCCAGATTTCCGTCGCAACACAAAGACATGTTCGCTCGTTGGGGAGGTCGTAGGCGCCGTGGAGGAGGGAAGTGAGGAGTGGATGGGTGGGAATGTGGAATGAGTTGGATTACACTTGGTGTGTATATGTACCTGTGTTTTACGTATGTATACTGCATGTGTACGTGTATGCATGTGTATATGTGGTATTTACGTATGCAGGTGTGTGTATGCGCCATGTAAATGTCATATATGTACGTTATGATTATTTTTTTACGAACACATGTTTATGAACAGGTGTTCTGTTGGTTATGTTCTCATAAAGTTTGACTTCCTGTGGTAGATGTGTTTTGATGAAGTTTAAGGCCATTCTCTATTAAGTTTCGTTTATTTTGTTCATGTTTTGAGCAGTTGAAGTTGACATTAAGGGAGGTATTTTGTTATCATTATTGAATTATATATTTATTGTAAAATGTTTTGTTTTTATTATGTTTCATATATGTATTTTTTGTCTTGTATTTATATGTATGTAATATCAGTATGTATGCATATAATATCAATATGTGTACAAAATGTATGTATGTAATTAATGTATGTATGTATGTATGTATGGGTTATGGAAGCAAGATTGTGTCTAGATATCGGATAATATCGGCGTATCTTAAAAGGCCTGGTTATCTTAACTGATCGTAACGAGGCAAGTTAAGAGAAGCCAAACGATAGCTTATCTTCATTGTTCGGAGATTGTGCTCGAGTGCTTTTTTGGGTTTGTTCGTTCGTTTGTTTGGTGATTAGCCGTCTCTTGTGAGGGAAGGAGGGGGATGGGAAGGGGGATAGGAAGGGAGAGAGAGGGGGTGGAAGGGGGATAGGAAGGGGGGGTGGAAGGGGGGTGGAAGGGGGATAGGAAGGGAGAGAGAGGGGGGTGGAAGGGGGATGGGAAGGGAGAGAGAGGGGGGTGGAAGGGGGGGAGAGTAAGAGTGGGGGTGGAAGGTGGGATGGGGAGGGGGGGGAGAGTAAGAGTGGGGGATAGGAGTGAGAGAGGAGAGTGAGAGTGAGAGAGTGGGTGGGGGGGGGGGATTAGAAAGAATAGAAATAGGAGAGAAGAAATGAGTGAGTGATGAGTGTGAAGACAAAAGAAATGAGTGAGTGATGAGTGTGATGACACAACTCCAGTTCGGCCGTTCGGCGAATCGTGCTGGGAGGCGAACGTGTTTTTGAAAATATGCTCTGGTTCTTTTTCGTAACACGTTTGTGCTACGCAGTTCGTTGTAGGGCCATTCCGTTCGGCCTTTTCGGGATTCGCGCCCTTGCTGCTTTCGTTGCTTTTTGTCTTCTTAATTATAGACTGATTAGTGGGCGGCGTTTAGAGTACGTCCCCCCCCCCTTCTCTTGTTCCCTGTCTCCCCCCTCTCCTTTCTTACTTCATTCCACCCCATCCCCTACTCCACCCAAATCCCTTTCTCCCTATCCCCTCCCCTCCCCCTACTCCGCCCTGATCCCCCTCCCCCTACTCCCTACTCCGCCCTGATCCCCCTCCCCCTACTCCGCCCTGATCCCCCTCCCTTCCCTCCCCACCCTGATCCCCCTCCCTTCCCTCCCCACCCTGATCCCCCTCCCTTCCCTCCCCACCCTGATCCCCCTCCCTTCCCTCCCAGCCTCGTCCACCCCTCACACCCCATCTACACCCCACCACACCCACCCCGCCCCACCCTTAGCTTGTGTTTGTGGGCGTGTTTTTTTTTTTTCTCCCTCCTGTGATCCCGTTAGAGCGGTGGCTGGCTGGCAGGCCGTGAGGTGCTAGTGCTTGCGGTGGCCCTCCCCCTCTTGCTCCCCCTTCTCCCCTCCCCCTCCGGTTGTAATTGTATGTGTGTTTTTAGTTTGAGAGAGAGAGAGAGAGAGAGAGAGAGAGAGAGAGAGAGAGAGAGAGAGAGAGAGAGAGAGAGAGGGGGGGGGGTGAAAAGATAGAGGGAGGTAAATTAGATAAATAAATGATTAAATAGATCAAAAACAAGAGCTGGTTGCGTATCTCGGAGCGCGCGTGAAATGGAGGGAGGCACGCAGAATCTGGCTTGGCTTGATTGCTTGGGCGACGAGTGCTTTCGGGAAAACTCTTATCTGGGCTGAGGACGTGTCTTGATAAAGTTTCATCACTGGCCATTGTCTGCGCGGTGTCAGATTGGCGGCTATCAGGCCAAACGGGACGGGACTCTTTTGCAGTATCCTCTCTTCTCTTTCTTTCTCTTTCTCTCTTCTTTCTTTTCTTTCTCTTTCTTTCTCTTTCTCTCTTTCTTTCTCTTTCTCTCTTTCTCTCTTTCTCTCTTTCTCTCTTTCTCTCTCTCTCTCTCTCTCTCTCCCCCTCTCTCTCTCTCCTCTTTCTCTCTCTCTCCTCTTTCTCTCTCCTTCCTACTTATACTTTTACCATTCATACATCTTAGCAGACTAGGGAAGGTAAATCAAGGTATGGTGCTGCAGGGCAGGGTTAGAGCGACGTCAGGGAGGGCAGGACGGGGCTACGGAGGGCAAGGCACGGCAAGGCAAATAAGAGCAGAGCAGAGTAGGGCAAGGCAAAGGAAAGCAAAACAAAGCAGGGTAAAGTAAGGTACGGTAGGGTAGGGTAGGTAGGCCAAAGCAGAGCAGAGTAACGTGAAGTAGGGCAAGGCAGGGCAGGGCAGGGCAGGGCTCGGCTCAAGACAAGTAGATGAAAGAACCTAGCAGGGTAGCGCAAAATTACAGGCTCTTGACGACAGGTCGTTCGGTTGGCTGTTGCTGTTTGGTTGGGTGATTGGTTGGTTGGGTCGAGGCCCGGTACGTAGGAATGTTACAGTTCGAACTGGTTCAAGTAATGGAAGCGAGCCGGGGTCGCCCCAACCAGTTTTTGTGTGCGGCTGGACGCGGGCGCCGGTGTGAGGCTCGTCCGCTGCCCCCTAACCCCCTCCCCCTACTGCTGCTGCTTCTGCTCCCCCCCCCCCTCTCTCTCTCTCTCTCTCTCTCTCTCTCTCTCTCTCTCTCTCTCTCTCTCTCTCTCTCTCTCTCTCTCTCTCTCTCTCTCTCTCTCTCTCCCCCCCTCCCTCCCCCTCTCTCTCTCTCCAATAACCCACTCGTGTGTTTGTTTGTTTTTTGCCCATGTGTATTTAGTTGACTGCAAGCTAGGGACTGATTTGCTCTGTATATTGCATGCCCAGCTCCTGCCGATCCAGGTCCTGCTTCTACCTGCTGGAAGCCCGGGATTGCTCACTATTGTCCTTGTAAAGCCACTTCTCTTCGGGCTCCAGTTTGCCTTATTCAGAACACCTTGTGCAACGCTTGAGGTAGAGGTGTTGGGGGGTTGGGGGTTGGGGAGGGTATTGTAGTGGTGAGAGGGAGGAGTAGTGGAGAGAAGAAGAGGAGGGGGAGAGGATGGGGGAGGGGCGAGGAGGAGGGGGGAGCATGAGGGAGGGGCGAGGAGGAGGGGGGAGCATGGGGGAGGGGCGAGGAGGAGGGGGGAGCATGGGGGAGGGAAAAGGAGGCGGGGAGAGAATGAGGGAGGGGAGTGATGGGGGGAGAATTGAGGGGGGGGGGGATATCATGACGAGTGACTTTTCCTCCTATTATTTGCGGCTTGACCTTTGGGGAGTGAGATTGAACCGGGATCTTGACCGTTGTTCCGTTCGTCTTTCCATCCTTCGTTTTTCCCCAATTTTTCCCTCGTTCTCCCCCTTCTTTCTCTCCTTGTATGTTTTTTTTTCCTCTGTGTTCTTTTGTGCTCTCTTTCGTATTTTTTTTCCTCGCCGTTTTTTTTTTTTTCACGCGGGGAGGAAGAGGAGGAGGAGGGAGAGGGAGATTCTCACCGCAGGGAAATTATAACAAATAGCGAGAGAAAAAAAGTTCCTCGGAGGGATGGTGGTTTAGAACGAGTGTCGAGAGGGAGGATGCAGGGCTGGAGGAGAGAGTGGAGTGGGATGCTGAGGGGAGGGAGGAGAGAGTGGAGTGGGATGCTGAGGGGAGGGAGGAGAGAGTGGAGTGGGATGCTGAGGGGAGGGAGGAGAGAGTGGAGTGGGATGCTGAGGGGAGGGAGGAGAGAGTGGAGTGGGATGCTGAGGCGAGGGAGGAGAGAGTGGAGTGGGATGCTGAGGGGAGGGAGGAGAGAGTGGAGTGGGATGCTGAGGGGAGGGAGGAGAGAGTGGAGTGGGATGCTTGAGGATGTCTTGAGGGTGCCTTGTGTGTGTGTGTGTGTGTGTGTGTGTGTGTGTGTGTGTGTGTGTGTGTGTGTGTGTGTGTGTGGTGGTGATGATACAGATGAGTGATATGATATGTATGGCAAGGCTATCAGTGGGCCTTTTGTTATTTTACGAGTTATGGTGATAAGACGGAGAAGGAGAGCTTTTGTAACGGGGGAAATGGGTCTGATGTAATGCATGCTTACTCGACTCTTACTCCCCCCCCCCCCCTCCTTCTTCCACCAACACCACGTCCACCTTTGCACCCCCCCCCCCCCCCCCCCCCCCAGTGCACTCCAGAAAGAGAGAGGTGATTTTTGCGTGACATTTAAGCGGGTTTACTTTTCCTTCGAGAGACCAGGGGAGCATCAGGAGGCAGAAGGAGACGGCGCCACGACGACTTCCTTCGTTGATTTTCTTTTTGCCCCTCCCCCTCTCCCCCCCTCTCTCCCTCTTCCTCCCTCCCTCTCTCCCTCCCTCTCTCCCTCCCTCCCTCCCTCCCTCCTCCCTCCCTCCCTCCCTCTCTCCCTCCCTCTCCTCCCTCCCTCTCTCCCTCCCTCCCTCCCTCCCTCCCTCCCTCCCCTCCTATCCACCTCTCCCTCTCCATCCTTGTCTATCTTTTTATCAACGTCTGTCTCTCATTTGTGGAGTATGGAGTGAGGAGAGTTCGAGGTAGGCACGTAGGTGGGTAGGTGGGTGGAACCTAAGGTAGCCCCAGTTTCCCACCGTACAGGTATTGGTATCAAGTATAACCGGCCCGGAGGGAGGGGAAAGGGGTATGGGTGGGAGGGGCAAGGTGTAGCCTTAGGCACAACGTAGAAGTGGTTTTGGTGAATGTAGGGGAGAAGAGGTGGTGGTAGGGCGGGAAGCGGGGTGGGTGACTGTGGTTATATCCTCCTATCCTGTAACTTCTTCCCCACTCCCTTATCCTCCCCCCCCCTCTTCCCCTTCTCCATGTTTCTCCTGGGACCATAGGTCTCCCCTTACGCAAGTTGCCGTCAGTGTAGAAGCGGCTGTCTATCCAGTCTGCTGTCAGTTCGGCGGAGAAATCAATCTCGTTCGAAAGGTGACGGGCGGGCGTGGGCGGCCAGGTGTCAAGGTGAGAGGGCGGGATTTCGGGCGGTCGGTCTGTGTGTCTGTCGGATTGTCGGTCGGGCCAAGTGGACGTCATCTGGATAAGGCGGAGTAATATAGGTCAAGCCCTGAGTGGGAAACGAACGCCTCGCGCGCGTGTGTGAGAGAGCGAGTGTGTGCGTGTGCCCTCTCGACCACCCGACCCGAAGGTGAACTTGTCACCGTAGCCTCAAAAGCCCTCGATTCTGGCCGTCTAAAGTGGACTCCTTGCAGAGCGCTCTAGAGGTGCCGCCGGGACCGGGCACTTGCTGCCACTACACGTGCGAAGCGGGAGTGCCGTCTACGGAGAGCGAAAGTCCCCGACCTGTGCGCCACGACGTCGGGCACTGCTTTTGCGACCTTGAGGGGCTGTGTATGTGTCGTGTCGTGTCGTTCTGTCGTCGTTTAGCGTGTGTGCTTTCGCCGCTGGACGCGCGGGCATGTCCTCCTTAAGCCTCGCGTACCCTTGGCTCCTGGACGCCTACCCCGAGCTCCTCGGCGGGACCCTGGGTACACCACTGGCGGGCCACTTGGGTAGCACACTGTGGGGCAGCTTCGACTCGCTGTGCCCCATGGCTTACCCGCTCCCCGAGTCGCCCTGCCTCGCTGCTTGCTTGCTCCCAGGGTAAGGATGGTGCAGAACTGCTTCTTGTGTCCGCTTATATTTATCATGTCTGTCGCAATTGTAATCTACGAATACAACAGTGACTAAAGTCAGTATAGCTCAGTTTTCCAACTGCAAGCATTGATTGCAATCGAAGGTGGTGCAATTTCACAAAGTGAAAGCTCGTGTGTCCGGCAGCGCCAAGAGGTGGGGTGGGCGGGAATGGGGACTTGCTCGAGTTTTGGGAGGTCGCTGTGGCCGGATGGAGGGAAAAGGAAGCAAGAAAAAAGATCTTTTGCTGATTAATATGCCTTGTAATGGTATCTCTCCGTCGCTGGAAGGGACTTGTGTATTGTGTGCGAGTGCCTGATGAAAAATAGTGGAAATAGCTGGCATATAGAAAGCACTGTTGAAAATAGAGATTATCGTCTGGCTGATATTAGCTCGAGTGATACTCGTATGGAACGAATAGTTATTCATCGACTAGGCCCATTACCCCTTCATTATTTACATAAATCGTCTCAGGCATGAGGAAATACATCGTATTTGTATTTTGCTGCCCATGTTGGTATTTCAGTATCTTAATTTACGACCGAGTAGTTTCCCTCCCTCCATTCCCCTTCCTCCTCTCCCTCCCCCTCATTCCCCTTCCTCCTCTCCCTCCCCTTCATTCCCCTTCCTCCTCTCCCTCCCCTTCTTCCTCTCCTTCCCCCTCTCCCTCCCTTTCCTCTCCTTCCCCTTCTTCCTCTCCTTCCCCCTCTCCCTCCCCTTCTTCCTCTCCTTCCCCCTCTCCCTCCCCCTCTCCTATCTCCCTTTCTTTTCCTCCCCTCACCCCTTGCTCCCTCACCCCCCCTCTCCTCCCCTCCCTCCTATCCTCCCTCCTCCCCTCCCTCCTATCTCTCCCTCCCCTCCTATCCCTGTCGCGTGACGTGCATATCTCAGCAGTGTTCCTGAGAGCTGTCTCTCCTGTCGCTTTCTCTTTTTGCCTTTTCTTTTTTTAACTTTGGAAATTGTTTGGTCTAGAATAATTCCAGTTGTGTTGAATAGTTTGGAAGTCTCAACTTGCACGCGAGAAAATCCAGGAAGTGCAAGACAAGACGTAAAAGCTAAGATGGAGGAAAGGGGGGCGGGGGACAAGTTAGAGGGAGGTGGAGGGGCAGGGACAGGGACAGCGATAGGGACAGGGATTTGGCAGGAGGAGACGAAAATTGGGCGTAGGGGTGGTAAGACGAAAGGAGAGGATTGGACAGTCTTGCTAGCATGAGGCCTGGCCAAAGGGGGGGGGGTGTTCATAAGAGTTGCATGATGTGCGGGTCCTGTTCATTCCTTCCTTCCCTCCGCTTCCCTCCCTCCCTCGACATTTTTATTCTTTCCTTAATTCCCTCTATTCTCTCCACCTCTCCCTTCTCTCACTGTTTCCCTTCCTTCCGTCCACGCTGCTGTTCCCTCCCTGTTCGCGACGCCCCCCTCTCGCGCATTTGTCATGGCGGCGTTATAATCCGGGCTTGTCATTTCAGTTGTCGTCGGCGATGTAGCGGAGCCTCGGGCGTCACCGGGCCAGTTCCGGATGCCTTTTAACCTTTCGAAACTAACTACGCTGCCTTGCTCTCTTTCTGTGCCTCTCTCTCTGTCTCTGGTGTTTCTAGACTGTCCTCTCTTTCTTTTTCTCTCTCTCTCTTCCCTCCCTCTCCCAAACCTACCTTTCCTCCTCCTCCTCACCTGCTCTTTTCCTCTATTATATCTTCACTGCTTTCCCGTTCCCCTCGCACCCCCTGTCTCGTTCCTGTACTGCAGCGTCCTGTGCAACATTTTCATCTCCCTCGTGACATTGTTCGTCCCGCCGCAGCCGACCTTCTCGGGATTGGAGGGAGAGGGACAGAGACGGGGCAGTAATGTCGGGACGGAAGAAATCGGTTTGAGCGAAAAGAGATCTTGAAATGGGGCGCGTGTTTCAGCGGGACACTCACTCATTCACTCACTCATTCACTCACTCACTCACTCACTCACTCACTCACTCACTCACTCACTCACTCACTCACTCACTCACTCACTCACTCACTCACTCACTCACTCACTCACTCACTCACTCACTCACTCACTCACTCACTCACTCACTCACACACACACACACACACTTTTTCTCCCTCCTCTCCCTCTCTAGTCATTTGTATCTGAATGTAATTTCTCTGCCTCACCCTCTTGTTTTTCCCCCCCCTTTCGTATCCCACCTGTCGGGCCTTGTCTCCTACGCTACTAATGGGCTTTCACTCTCGCGCTCTCGGTGCGGCATCAGTGGTAGCCGAAGCACATGTAGAGCTAGGAGTAGAAGTAAAAGTGGATGAGAGAGAGAGAGAGAGAGAGAGAGAGAGAGAGAGAGAGAGAGAGAGAGAGAGACACAGACGGATGACAGAAAAGCATCATTTATGCGTTGGCCAGACCCGCTTGGTCTTGGTTTTGTCAAATGTGTGATACTAATCATGTTTTTTTCTTTTAAGAGTATATCCCATTTACCCATTTACCCGAGTCCCAACTTGCTTTCTTACCCCTCCCGACACCCCATTATTCTTACTCCTCTTCACCCCCACTTTTTCCCTCTCTCTTACCTTTTCCCTCTCCCTGCCCCCACCCTCTTCTCTCTTCCTCCTTTCCCATTTCTCTTCTTCCCACTCCTGTTCTCCATTACCCTCCCCTCCGTCACTACGGCCCATCCCCTACCCCCACCCCACCAGCTTTCCACGAGAGTAAGATAAAGCTTATCGAATACGGGATGCTGTATCCGGCGTGGCTGTCCGTAGGCGTCGGACACGTTGTCGCGCTACTCGAGGTGTTGCTTCTCGTTCATATCATCTTGTTATTGTCTGTCGCGTTTATCACGATGGTCGTTGCTAGTGCAATCCGCAGTAGAGATTTTTTATTAGTTGTGGTGTGCATAATTTTTTGTTTGTTTGATTTTTTTCGGCGTTGTCGAATGTTTGTCCCGAGTTTTCTGATTATCTCTCGCCCACGTTCTCCCTTTCCCTCTCCCTCCCTCCATCCCTCTCCCTCTCCCTCTCCCCTTTCTCTCTTTTTGTCAGATGGTGATGATAATGGAGGATGGGGGGGGGGAGGAGAGGGATTGCAGGAGCGGGGGGGCTAGAGTGGGTTGACCTTGGCGTTGAGGTTGACTTACCCGCTCGCCCTCCCTGATGACAAACGCACATCTTCGTTCTCTCTCTCTCCCACCCTCCCTCCCTATCCCTACCTCCTGATCCTGCCTAGCCCCTCCCCTTCCCTATCCTCCCACTCTTCCCTTCCCCTCACCTCCCTACTAACCTGTACACCCGTGTTTTTTTGAGCGGCATTCGTCCACGCCCCCCCCCCCTCTATCCCCTCCTCTCCCCTTCCCTCGACCACCCCCACACACTCGTCTATCAGTGTGTGACCTGCTTGTATACTATTTCTGGCGGCTTGAGTGAGTAGATGGGTGGTTGGGTCGTTAGGGGGGGGGGGTAAAAAAGTGCATTTCCTGAGTTTCTCTCGTGATTAACCTTTACCCCCCTTCCCTCTAACTAGACCCCTCCCTCTCTCCTCCTCCTTCTCCTCCTCCTTCTCCTCCTCATCCTCCTCATCCTCCTCCTCCTCATCCTCCTCCTCCTCATCCTCCTCTCCTCCTCCTCCTCCCATCCTCATCCTCCTCATCCTCATCCTCCTCATCCTCCTCCTCCTCCACCTGTGTAGGTTATCATGGTGTTCTTTTCACGTGCCATTTTGTTTTTCTTTCCCACTCTCCTTGTTTCCCCTCTCCTTTTCCCTCACAGACAGACAGACAGACACAGACAGACAGCACCGAGGGCCACCTTCTCTTTACTGAAGGTGATGTGTGTTCTCTTGTCATCTCCCGTCGGGTGTTTTGTCGGGCTTCTTCTCCCGGGATTAATATCCGTGATTCCGGCGTCTACTGTCGTGTCGTGTTGTATTATGGAGATTGTGTAGGGGGAGGGAGGAAAGGCCGGGGGGGGGGGGTTGTGGATGGCTGAGTGCATGCATGGATCGTTTTATTTGTACGTGTATTTCTTTTTGGATGTACTCTCATTATCATATTTTCTTTTTTTTTTGGGGGGGGAGGGGGGGGGATCTACGATCACGTCGACATTTTTTGTTTGTTTCTACCTTCGTGTTGATCCCTAATTCGTGAGCGACGCCATTCAGTGGAATCCCTTTGTTCGTGACCGGTCTTTCATGACCCTCGCTGGCCACCTCGCAGGGATAGGCCTATAATCTGAGATTTCGTGTCACGTGACGTTTTGAACTTCCTCTCCCTCACTCACCCGCACTCTCCCTCTCCCTCCCTTACACGCATTCTCCCTCCTTCTCCCTCCCTCACCCCCACACTCCCTCTCTCTCCGTCCCTCACCCCCACACTCCCTCTCTCTCCGTCCCTCACCCCCACACTCCTCTCTCTCCGTCCCTCACCCCCACACTCCCTCTCTCTCCGTCCCTCACCCCCACACTCCCTCTCTCTCCGTCCCTCACCCCCACACTCCCTCTCTCTCCGTCCCTCACCCCCACACTCCCTCTCTCTCCGTCCCTCACCCCCACACTCCCTCTCTCTCCGTCCTCATCCTTTTTTGTGTCTGTTACTCTACCGGGGGAAGGGGGGGGGCAAAGACAGACGCAGAGACAGAGAGAAGTTAAGAGTGAGAGAGCAATATAGAGGAGAGTGTGAGCAGGCGAAATAAAAATACGCTGAGCCCTTTCCCGCTCTCCAGTTAATGTTGTGAGAAATGTTGAGCTCTTTTGGCTGTAAAATTCTCTTCTCATGATGGTTTAAGATTTTTTTTTTTTTTTTTTTTTTTACGAAGTTTTTGTTAGGCAATTCGCCCGTTTTTTTGTTTGTTTGTTTGCTTGCTTGGACGGAGAGTTGATAAGGGAATGAAGTAAAAGACGTGAGTTAGTGGTTTATCCATTTTTTTTTATATTTGTTTTACAGCATCACGTACACCGCTCAAGGAGGGATTAAGGTTTCGTTTGGATTGCGACCTGCCATTTTATTATTTTTCTTGGCCTTTTCTTGGCCTTTCTCCCTCTCTGCCTCTCCCTCCTTTCTTCTTCTGCTTTCTCCTTCTCTTTCTCCTCCTCTGCTTTCTCCTCCTCCTTCCTCTCTTTTCTCCTCTCCTTTCTCCTTTCTCTTCCTCCTCTTCCTCTCCTTCTGTCTCTTCTTCCTCCTCCTCCTCCTCCTCTCCTTCTGTCTCTTCCTCCTCTTCCTCCTCCTCCTCCTCTCCTTCTCTCTTCCTCCTCCTCCTCCTCTTCCTTCTGTCTCTTCTCTCCTCCTCCTCCTCTCTCCTCTCCTTCTTCTCTCTCCTTCTCTCCTTCCTCCTCCTCCTCCTCTCCTTCTGTCTCCTTCCTCCTCCTCCTCCCTCCTCCTCCTCTCCTCTCCTCTTCCTCTCCTCCTCCTCTCCTCTTCTCCCTCCTCCTCCTCTCCACTTTCTGTCTCTCCTCCTCCTCCTCCTCTCCCTTCCCTTCTCTTCCTTCTCTCCTCCTCCCTCCTCCTCCTCTCCTCCTCTCTCCTCCTCCTCCTCTCCTTCTGTCTCTTCCTCCTCCTCCTCCTCCTCCTCCTCCTCCTCCTCCTCGCTTTCTCCCCTCCTCAAAGAACAATGATTGCGTTTTTGGAATGATCGTTTATCGTCCGTGTGTTAATGGGATCACGAGGGAAAGGGGTAGAGGAGAGGGGGAGGGATAGAGTTAGGGGACTGGTGTTCAGGTTAGGGAGGGGGGGAGGTCCCCGGTGATCCTTTTAGTGGTATCCCAGCTATTTCCTTTATTTTTTATTTATTTTTTTTATTGTAATCACCACAACAGAAAGAAAAAAAGTCAGCTTTGATATCATGCTTCGTGAAGATTGTCGTGATAAAACTTGGATCAGATTTAGTTTTTTTTTTCTTTTTTCTTGTGCATGTGCGTGTTTGCGTGTGGTCATGTTTGTATCTGTCTAGAGTGTTTTTACGTGTGTGTGTGTGTTGTGTGTGTGTGTGTGTGTGTGAGTGTGAGAGAGAGAGAGAGAGAGATAGAGAGAGAGAGAGAGAGAGAGAGAGAGAGAGAGAGAGAGAGAGAGAGAGAGAGAGAGGGGGGGGGGGCAGGCATGCAGACGGGAGGAGAGGTTAGGGGTAGTGGTAGGGGGGAGGGGGATAAAGGTATTTGATTTACTCCGCCAAAGGAAGAGTAGGCCTACGTGTCTCACGGCTATCGGGTGGTGGTGAGCTTCTTGTGTTACGTGTATAGTATATATATATATATATATATATATATATATATATATATATATATATATATATATATATATATATATATTATTATATTTCTTTTTATGTGACTATATATTACTGTTTTTTACTCGTTTATTTTTTGTATTTGGTATTTGTGATGTATAAGGATTTATTTATTTATTTGTTTCTTCTTTTCTCTTTGCAGGTGAGTTGATTGTTGGATGTTTATCTTCCGTTTGTATGCGTAAGTATTGGCGATGTTGTCAGATTGAAGACAAGCAGGTGATGTCGGGAGAAAGGCGAGGAGAAGGGAGAAGGGAGATGGAGAGGGAAAGGAAGAAAGAGAAAGAGAGAGAGAAAATCAGTTTTTGTATAAATGTTTTTTTTTTTTATGTATATATTGATATATGTTCATATGCATATGTTAATATATACAAGTAGGTAAAGAAAATGAAAATGTGTTTAAGTAATAAGAAGTAGATGTTACAGGTAAATACAGGTTGATGGATTTGAGAGGAACTGAAAGCTGGAAGGCGGCGTGTCAGGTTGAGCGTCGCCGTCGTCGTCCTCGTAAACCATCGCTGGAACCTCGTTTTGCTGTGCGGCTCCCCCCCCCCCCTACTCCAGCCCCCTTTCGTTCTCCCTGCGCGTCCCCTCGCACTCATTTCCCCTCCCTTTTTTCGCCCTCCCATCCGTCTTCTCTGCCCCCCTCCCCTCCTTTCTCCCTCTCTCTCTCCCTCTCCCTCTCCCTCTCCCTCCTGTACACCCTCCTGTGGACACTTTCCTCCTCCATCACCCCCTCTCTTTCTCGCCGTCTCCCCGAGCTTACACAGGTGCGGGCGGCCTGAGCTCAGCTGGGTCGAGCAGGAGTGCGGGCGGGCGGGCGGGTGGATGGGCGGGGCCAGGGAAAAGTCGATACGGGCGTGTTTGTGTGTGTGTGTGTGTGTCTTTGTCTATGTGTGTGTCTGGTGTGTGTGCGCTGCTGCGTGCGCGTGTGTGAATGGCTTGTAGCATGTCGTCAGTTACGTAGCTGATAGAGGCGTCTTTATAAAATACTTGATAATAGATATCCGTACTTACCGATTGTGATATTGGTAATTATGATGGTGAATATAGATATAGATATTTCTAAAATATAGATGTAGGTTGTTAAGGAGTAAATGTGTATTGGTAGTCATAATGATGTATAGTCATGAAGATTGAACTATAGTTATGAAGATAGATTTAGATACTTACGAAGATCGATGGTTAGATTGCTTGATCGATTGGTTGATGTAGGTAGATAGAACGTTAGGCGTTTAGTAGATACATTGTTTCCCCACCTCTTCCCCATCTCTTCCCCACGAGAACAAAGGAGTGTTGTTAGTGCGTTGTGCGCGTTGTTTGCGTTATTTGTTCTCGTTTGAACGCGTTGAATTATTTCAGTTTTTTTTTTTTTTTATATAGGTTGGATCGTTTTTTTTCTTTCGTGTATTTTACGAGTTGTGTGTATTTTTACGTATTTTTGATATGTATTTATCTATACATTTTGCGTTTTTATAATTTGATTTTGCAATTGTACATTTGTTATTATTTTAACACTTTGTTGAATTCTGGTATCAAGATGTTTAGTTTTGCTGTTGTATATTTTCGAATATATTTATGCGTTTGCTTCCATTACTGCATTTGCCATGCAATTAAATATTCAGATGTTCTGTGTTTGGCTTCAAATTCGGTTGTCTTTTATTTGTATTGTTGTCATTTTCGTTGCTATAGATCAATGCAACCGATGTTCTATTGATTTACTATTTTCTAGAATTCCTTTGGGTATTCTGTTTTCTTCAATAGCTATCCACGTTATATTTATGTATTTGTATCTTTATTTACCGCTTTCATTTGGAGTAATTTGCGAGGAATTCACGGCGATTTGTGCCTCGCACGGAAAGTGAAGGAGGGGCTACATTTTTATCACCACCTCGCGTTCGTGTCGGAGGAGGAGGAATAAGAGGAGAGAGGAGGAGCAGGAGAAAGGGAAAGGGAGAACGACTGGAGAAGAGGAATAAAGGGGAGGAAGGAGGAGGAGAAGAAGAAAGAGGACGTGTTAAGGGAAAAAATATGAAGAGGAGGATTCAGAGGGAAAGTGCTTCTGTAGGCCTGGCAAGGGGTATCCTTTGTCCTCCGCGAGTAGGAGACGGCGACAGAGACGGGGAAAGTGGCAGATAAATATGCACGGATAGGGGTAGGGACGACGACAGGGACAAGGAAAGCGGCAGAGTTGTGGATAGGAACAGGGACAGCGATAGGGACAGGGACAGGAACAGCCGCCGCCCATGGTCTTAGCGGCGAGTGGGACGACTGTCGGCGTGTGGTGCGTGTCGCGATACGAGCACGCCTCATTACGGCGCCTTTGCTCTTGATGCTTGTCCTTTGCTTGCTTGCTCGCGCGCACGCACCAACTTGCCTGTTCGGTTCTTGTCACACTTTAACTTAGTCACGAGTTTACAGCCCGAGCCAGGAGCGCGCGCGATCACGCACATTCGCATTTTATTCTCCATACTCCCTCTCCCTCTCCCTCTCCCTCTCCCTCTCCCTCTCCCTCTCCCTCTCCCTTTCCCTTCCTCCCTCTCTCCTTCACTGCCTTCCTCCTTCCTTCCTTCTTTCTATTTCTCTCTCCTTCCTCCCTGCTCACCTTCTTCCCCCCCCCCCCCTTCCCCTGGGAAAATACCCTGCTTTTGAGGATTTATGTTCATGCTCTTGTTGGCTTTGCGTGTCGAGGTTGTTGTCAGATTTTATTCCTCCCTCCCTCCCTCCCTCCCTCCCTCCCTCCCTCCCTCCCTCCTCCCCTTCTATTTCTCACCTCACTTTCCCCTAACTCCTTCCACCTGTTCTCCCTTCTCCCCCCTCCCCCCCACCCTCAGCATTTTTTTTTTTTTTTTTTTCGTCGGTGTCTCGAGCAAGGCGTTGAGCAAGTGCAATCAATCACACGTACTCGAAGATTGACGAGGAAATTGGGTGAGAGAGAGCGGGGTTGCAGCGGGCGAGCGGTTTGGGGTTGTTTATGCACATTTCATTTTTGAGCAGGGGATAGGGGATAGGCCTAGGGAAATGGATAGGAAGATGGAGGTAGGCCTAGGGAAGTGGTTAGGAAGATGGAGGTAGCCTAGGGAGTGGTTAGGAAGATGGAGGTAGGCCTAGGAAGTGGATAGGAAATGGAGGTAGGCCTAGGGAAGTGGATAGAAGATGGAGGTAGGCCTAGGGAAGTGGATAGGAAGATGGAGGTAGGCCTAGGAAGTGGATAGGAATGGAGGTAGGCCTAGGGAAGTGGATAGGGAGATGGAGGTAGGCCGAGGGAAGTGGATAGGAAGATGGAGGTAGGCCTAGGGAAGTGGATAGGAAGATGGAGGTAGGCCTAGGGAAGTGGCAAAGGAAAGGAGATGATGGGGATAGGTGAAGGTGAGCTAGGAGGAAGGAGGGAGAGGGGAAGAGGAAAGAGGGAGGGGGAACGAAGGAGAGGAAGGGAGAGGGAGAGGGAGAAAGAGACGGGAGGGAAAGGAGGAAGGAGGGAGAGGGGAAGAGGAAAGAGGGAGAGGGAGAAAGAGACGGGAGGGAAAGGAGAAAGGAGGGAGAGATAGGAAGAAACAGGAGGGAAGGGAGGAGGAGAATGAGAATGAGATGTCGAGGGCAAAGGGAGGGGAGGACGAGGGGACTGGATAATGAAGTGTTGCACGGGATAATGTAGCGACGTCGGCCATCAACGGTTCGTTAACCCTTTATGGCGAAGGAAACCAGGCCGGCTCTCCGTCCTCTGCCCTTCCCCATGCCTTCCCTTCCGTCCCCCCCCCCCTTCCCCTTTCCTTGTCCTCGCCCTAACCCCTCCATTTCCCTGTTCTTCCTCAAGCTTTATTCCTCCTTCATTCCTTCCTTCCCTCTTTTTTTCACTGTTCATTTTCATCTGCGTCTTCCTCCTCTCCCTCCCCTCCCTTCCCTTCCTTTCCCCGCCCCTCCCTTTTTTCCCCTCCTCTCCCCTCCCTTTCCTTCCTTAACCCTCCCCTCCCTTCCTTCCTTTACCCTCCCCTCCCCTCCCTTCCTTCCTTTCCCCTCCCCTCCCCTCCCCTCCCCTCCCCTCCCTTCCTTTCCCCTCCCCTCCCTTCCTTTCCCCTCCCCCCTTCTTTCCGTTGGTGTCGACCGGTCTTATTTGCATTCGCCCCTCGTCGATTGTACTTGTAGATGACCTAGGAAGGTGGAGAGAGCTTTTTAACCCTTCTCCCCCATTTTTCCTTCCCCCCTTCTTTATTTTCCCCCTCTTTGTTACGCCTTACCTACCCGCTCTTTTTTTTTACCCTTCCTTTCCGTTTTGACTTTTTTTTGTGAATGGCGTCTGTCGAAGCGAGGGAGGGAAGTTCGAAATTTGAGGGAGAAGAGGGTGTGGGTTAGGGTGTGTGAAGTGTGAGAGGAAGAGTTGGATGAATACGTGGATGGATGGATGGATGGATGATAGAACTGAAAATTATGTGGATTCTATTTTCAAAAGCAAGAAAGAAGAGTAAAATCCAGGCAAGAAAATCCGGCTGAATTCTATTGAAGGCCTGGGCTTTGGGGGTATGAAGTGGGGGGGTGGGGGGGGTTAGGGAAGGTGAAGGAGCGGTCTTGTCTCGCCACGCACCAAATAGACCTTAAGATAAGAGGAAGAAGGATAAAAAAAAGAAAGTTGGTTAGTTAGCGAAGACGCATGTGTTTCCCTCCCGTGGCTCGAGCACGGCGCCGCTTGTTGAGGCGTCCTCCACCGCGCTAATTGGCACTCCTTGTTAACTTCTCGAGGCTCGACACCGCCGCGGCCACTCGCGACGGGGACGCTCCTCCACTCCCACTCCCCTCCCCCCCAATCCCGAACCTCCAACCCTTCCTCCCATCACTCCCTCTACGATGTCTCCCTCCCCCCTTCCCCCCCGTAGTGCCCCCACCTTTTCTTTTACGACGCGTGCTCACCTTCCCTCGTCTCCTCCCCCTGTCTCCTTCTCCTCACCCCCCCCTTCTTGAATTCTACCCTCCAACAACCCCCGTTCTTTCAATGGTGCGCTGCCCTCATTCCTCCCCCCCCCCCCTCCCCCCTGTTACATGGCCTCAATGCCCTCCTCACTAACTTAATAATTTTATTTGCTATTATTCGTGTTATCGACATTTTTCTCTGCCCTCGCCTGTTTTGCATTGGTGATCGTCTGCCATCACACAGTTTAATTGAGTGTCTTCTCTGGTATCTTGTGTGTGTGTGTGTGTGTGTGTGTGTGTGTGCACAGGTAGTGATGTCCAGCATTGTATGTGCGTGCGTGAGTTCTTTGACCTTGATTTGGATCGTGTTTGTGTTATTTTTATTTCTTTTTCTAGGTAATTTGATCTAGTTTGTCCTTGTATTTTTTAACCGTCACTGCGTCCGTGTTTGTGTCCGGTATACATATAGACATACATACATACATACGTGTGGTAGTTTGTGAAGCAGAGCTCAAGCTTGAATTTGGCGCGCATATGACATTTCTTCTGCTCTAGCCATATTAATAAAAGTTTGTGATTTTCACGTGCAAAGTTTTTTTTCATCTTCGCTAAGTTGTGAATGTAACCGGAACCCCTATTATTATTATTATTTGCGTGTGCGTTGTTTTTTGTTCTGATGTACTGGATGGTGCATTATATCTTACTTTTATGGCGGAATATAAATTCATTCTCTTTTCTTTGGTTATTTCACATTTTGCTTGATCGTTAGTAAAAGGAATGTGGATTGCTCTTTCTTTGTGTCCTTATTTTGTCGTTAAGGGCTGGGGGAAGTTTTGTGCAGCCTTCCCGTTCGTTAGGCCTACCCATTCGATCTTTTAACTTTGGCCCATGTCTACTCCACACAGGATATTTTTCCTTTACCTCCCTCCGTCGTCTCACGCATTCTGTACTAGGTAATTTTTTGAGTATTATGGAACGTAGATTTATGGGATGGTTATTGTTCGTTTTAGCCACCCATCACTCCAAAGTAGCGAGAAAAGGTGCTTCACTTTACGTTTGTTGATTTAAAATCCGTCCAGTCAAGTTATGTTGATGCCCTTGACAAGCCCCGGAAATATGTATTAGATAGTGTGTGCGTGCGTGCGAGCAAGAAGTGTAGATAATTAGAGAAATACTGTTGGTAGACAGATAGAGAGAATAGACAACTGGACAGATAGATATAGACCAGCGGTGTAAAACCAGGAGCGGAAAAGTTGAAATAGTAATTTTAGGAGGGGGAGGGGGGGTCCTAGGCGTTGTCCGTGGCGCGGTATCCTTTTCTTGATGGAGTGCCAAGATTTTGTTCCGGCGGGCGCGACCCCACAGGACTCCGTGGTGGAGCGGGAAGGGGTGGGCAGGGTAAAGTAGGAGAGGGGAGGGTGGCGTCCTCGGTTGGCTGCTGTTTGGTATTCATGCCCGAATCAGAGTTATATTTTATGTTGGGGAGGAAGGGGAGGGATGAGAGGGAAAGTGGGGGGAGGGGATTGGTGCAGGGCTGGAGGGAATCAGAGAAGTAGGACTGGGAGCATGGGGGGGGGGTGCAAGGGGCGAGTAGCAGGAGCGGAGGGAACCACAGGGAGGGAGGGAGGGAAGGGATGGAGGAGGCTGCGGGAGGGGTAGGACAGTAGCCATGAGTGTATGTGTGTGTGTGCGCGCGTGTGTGTGTCCCCTTGTTATTACAGTGGGAAGGTCGTGCGGGTAATATGTTTTGTGAGCTTGTGTTAGTGTGGGTTTGAGGGGGATGGGGGTTTGGTAGGAGCAAGGGGTGTGTGGAGGGCGGCTAGGGGAGAGGGAGGAACGAGGGGAGTAGAGAGGGAAAGAAGGTAGGGAGAGAGGAAGGAAAGAAGGGAATACGGGAATTCCAGCCCTTCTTAGTATTCATAGACGGGTCGTTGATGGTCCATCACCTCGCCCCCGGGACCCCGGGCGAGGCCGCCGCTGCTGCAGGCTCTGTGTGCGCGCCATTGTCACTCTGTGTAAACGTTCGGAACGTTTACGATTTCGCCGGTCGGCCGCTGCGCATGCCACGGGGAGGGGAAGGCGTAGGAGAGGGGGAGGACGGAGGAAGAGAGAAGAGAAGAGGAGGGAAGATCGAGGTGTTGTGTAGGCATAAGAGGCAGATGGTGGAAAAGGGTAAGGAAGAGGGAAGAGGAGGAGAAAGAGCAGCTTTTGAAGAAACTAGAAAGGGAGAAAGCAAGCAGAGAGAGACAAGGGAGAGGAAGAGTGGACTATGGAGACGGGAGGAGGAGGAGGGGGGGAGGGAGGGGTGCTGAGCGAGCAATTTGACCCAGCAAGAACTTGTGCTCACGTCCTCTTGCCTGTTGTATTGTTGTATTGGGGCGTCGGGGGCGAGATTGGGTTGTAGGGTCGCCCGGCCTTTGTCTCGCCCCCGCCGTGCACGATCCAACTTCCTGGGGGACTGACAAAGACATCTTGCTCTGAATGTTGTCTCCCCTTCCCCCCTGTCATCCTACCTCCCTCCTTCCCCTTTCCCATTCCTCTCTTCTCCCTCCCCTCTCCCATTCCCATTCGCTCCCTTCTCTCCCTCTAATGGCACACCATACTTGAAGGAAAGCCTACTCTAGTCCGGTCGTGTGTTGGCGGTGGTGGCTGACGTGCATTGTCTGTGTCTGTGGCGGCCGTAGTTGGTGTGGCTGGTAGGGCCTTTTTGAAGGCTTGCTTTGTGTAGGTTGTGTTGTTTGTCTGGATGCAAGAGCGAGAGCAGGGGTAAAGGGGCAGGGGCAGGGGCAGGATCAAGGGGCAAGGGTAGAAGCGGAAACGAGCAGCGGTAGGCGCAGAGATAGATAGCGGCAAAAGCAGGAGCAGGAACAGTTGTAGGATCCGCGGCCGTTTGGGGGGGGAGGGCATTTTACTATTCATGGCACGGTGTTCGGTGCTATTTTATGGGGTTTTATTACATAACTTTTTTTTTTTTTTAACCAATTGCTTCTGTCTCCTCGGCGCCCGGTGCTTCCTCCCCGCCGCGCCAAAGCCAATCGCGCCGCTTCCGGAAACACGACCAGTTGAATTACTTGGAAAAAAAAGAAAAAAAATGTAGCGCCAAATCAGCCATTTGAATGCAATTCTAGGCTTTGCGGATATCAGGTGTACATTTCGTTGGGCAAATTCTGTTTCCGCGGGTTTTGTGTGATAATGCGTCCCCCCCCTCCTTTCGCTCCCCCCCCCTCTCTCTCTCTCTCTCTCTCTCTCTCTCTCTCTCTCTCTCTCTCTCTCTCTCTCTCTCTCTCTCTCTCTCTCTCTCTCTCTCTCTCTCCCTCTCCCTCTCCCTCCCTCTCTCCCCTTCCCTAATTCATCTTCAGATGGTATTAGGAGAGAGAGAGAGAGAGAGAGAGAGAGAGAGAGAGAGAGAGAGAGAGAGAGAGAGAGAGAGAGACCGCGGGAAGTAGCACTTTGGCCGCAGCATCTTGATATTTAAGAAATTTACGACCGAAGTTTGGAGACTGGGATGGGGGGTGAGGGCTGAGACGAATGGGGGGGGGGGGAGAGAAGAATCTGTGGTGATGTACCATTAATTATCTCGGCCCTAATCAGTTATTTACTTCCCAGTTTGAAAGGGGGGAGGGGAGGAAATGGGCTTGTCACTTGATCGCATGAACCGTACTTTTGGGAAAACTTTTTGAGGGAGGGAGGGAAGGAAGGGAGGTGGAGGTAAGGAGGAAGGAGAGGGAGAAATAGAGGAACAGAGTGAGAGAAAACGAGAGAAAGAAAGTGGGAGGAATGAGAATAACGAGAAGAAAATTAAAAGTGGGAACGAAAATGAGTGCACAAGAGAAGGAAAGCGAGGCTTGGAGCGAATCCTCGCGAACAAAAGAGTGGATATCGGGGAAAAGGCGGACGAGGCAGAGGTGGGTATTTAGCATTTAGGCCGAAGACAGCCAGGCATAAAAGCGGGGAATGAAAGCAGGAGGGAAGCAGACGTGTTGGAGAAAGAAGGGAATCGTGACGGAAGAAATAAACAGTGTGAGTGCATGTTTGTGTGGTTGCTTGCGTTAGTGAGGAGGAGAAGAGAGGAGAGAGGAACGAAAGCGATTGCGTATGTTAGTAAGGATAGGGAGGAGGAGGAGAGAGGAACGAGAGCGAGAAGCGTGTGGATCATAGAGGAATTAGTGAAAATAATTGGTCATAAGGAGAGTTCCAGCTTGGACGGTGGCCAAAGGGGGGGGGGGCTTGGGAGAAGGGGAGGGGCGCTAATGGGAGCGGCAGCGAGAAGAAAAGGGATGGAGGAAGAGGAAGAGGAGGAGGAGGAAGAAACCGGAAGCAATATTACGAAGATAGGGATAGGATGTAGGAAGGGAAGGTGAAACGCAGGGAGGAGGAAAGGAAAGGAAAGGAATAAAAGAAAAGGGGGAAAAAGACGAGGGGGAGGGAGAAGGGAAAAGACCAGGAGATAGATAGAGATGGAGATGGCGAGAGATGAGAAATGAGAAGGACTAGGCAAGGACAAGGAACGTTCCAGGTTCGGCGATGAAGAGCATTTCCGTGCTAGCATAATTGTCAGCTGATGCAGCGGGTGAGTTGGCATGAGGAAATGGCACTTGGACTGCTGTGAGGAGAATTATGGAATGGGAGGGAAGGGGAGGGAGAGAGAGAGGGGGGAGGAGGGGGAGAAACGAGAAGGGATGAGAGAGAGGGAAAAATAAGGAAGAAAGGGAAGGAGGGATAGTGGGAAGTGAAGGGAGGGAGACGAATAATGGGGATAAGGGAAGGAGGGGAGAGACGAGGAAAAATGGAGAGGGGGAAGAGGAAGGAGAGAGAGGAGGGATTTAGGGGAGAGACGGAGAAAAAAGATGGATGCATGGATGGCGCAGGATGTGTTGAATGGAATGTATCGAGTAAATCCAAGAGAGGAAGAGGGGAAGCATTAACTATTGGAATTTTGGACTAGAATGAGTAGGTATGAAAGGAAAATCTTGAAAAATGAAAACGCGCTCAGGATAGACAAGTTTTCCGATAAATGAGGGAAGTTAATGGTCCCAATTCACCAGCATCGGCTAAGGAAGGCTATAATGAGCGTTCAGCGTCCCGTCAGTCCGCTGAAATGGTCATTATTAAACGTGTAGTTGTTCTGTCAATGTTTGTAAACAATGCTTTTTAGGGGAGATGTATTACTATATAACTGCTTAAAAAGAATGTGAGGTCGTAAAGTAGGTCGACTTTTTTCCCGTTGTTTTTATCTTTAGAAACGAGTAAATTAAGCCGTTACTGTCGGGGTCCAAAAGTACGTCTGACATTGCGTGGCGTCCCAACACGTCCGTTTTTTCCCCTCTTCCCTGTTTTTCGAAGTAGCATAGGCATAAGCGTTGCAAAGGGGCTCTCTCTCTCTCTCTATGTAGACTGTATTTTCCCCTTATTATGCCGATGGTAACACACCTAAGTTCGGTTCTTTGGGAAACCCGTAGCTGCGGTTTCGTTATC
>NC_051425.1:23101162-23131162 GCF_015228065.2 Penaeus monodon | reverse complement strand
CCACACACACACACACGTACACACACACGTACACCACACACACACAACACACAACACACACACACACACACACACACACACACACACACACACACACGTGTACACACACACACGTACACACGTGTACACACATACAGTAGAGAAGTACATACACAGACAGATGTGACTTATTTCGAACACCTGTGCTTATTTCGGCATCGGAGAGCGGAAACGCCGCTTCCAAAACACTTGTCCCTCAACTACGGTGGCGTGCGTTGCCCTTGCTCTCCTTCGTCCGCCAGGCCCGCAGCAGGAGCATCCCTGGAGGCCCTGGCGTTTGGCTAGCTCGCCCCGTGTCTCGTCTCTCGGCGCGTCTTAGCCTAAGCCAGTTTCTCGGTTATCCGGGGGAGAGCGGTCGCTTCGCGTGGCGTTCAGTGTTCGTTTCGATTCGCGTGTGGGGATTGTGAAGCGACCGGGCGCAGGCTGTCCTCGTGCGTGAGCGAACGCGGTTTCTCGTCTGCCAGCCGTGGCACGGTCACGGCTCTACGACCACGAGGAGATGCCCTTCAAGAGGCGGCACACGGAGGACGGCTCGGAGGCGTCCGAGTACCACAGTGAGGACGACATCGCCGGCGCGGCCTCCGTCGCCGACGCCGCGTCGCCTGGCTGGGACAACAACGGCTACCCGCGGCCGCCCAAGATCAGGTGAGGGTCGCGCCCATGGTGGCTGTAGGCGGCTCGGGGCATATCGGGTACAAGCGCAAACTCAGACGCACATACAAATTTACAGTGAGGAACACGAGTACATGCACAGCCACACGGTTAAATAAAAGTGCACAAGTACCCGAGTGTGGACAGGTATAGGTATACAAGCGAGCATAGTAATTTACTAAGGTATGGTGTATCCTCTTGCATACATGTACGCAACGGTAGTTTTCACGTATGGATAGATGTACAAATAAACTTCCAGTTATGTACACTCGCACACGGGAGGGAGAGCAGATCTCGTGACAGCGGCGTGAAGAATAGGCGCAGTGTCATGCAGTTCAAGTGTATGCAAGCGCCTGCGGACAGTATGACGTGACGCTGCTTATTGGTCGTGCACACGACATGGCACTTTGCGGCACGGAATGGCACCCATCCCCTCCTCCTGCCTCCACTACCCTAGAGGCTTAGGATGAGAGAGTAGGGCGAATTCCTTTCGGTTTCTCACGATGTCTTATCTCGCTGTGCCTTATCTGTATAACTCGTATTTTTTCTTTCTCTCTGCACCCCCCCCCCCCTCGTGTGTGTGTGTGTGTGTGTGTGTGTGTTTGTATGTAATGTATGTATGTATGTATCCCCCCCTCTTTCCCTCTATCTTTTTTTTTTAACCTCGTCTCTTTCCACTTTGTTTCCCCTAATTCTATCATCTCCCATCCCGCCCCGTTTCTCCCGTCTTCCTCTCCTCCTGCGCCTTCCTCTTCCCCTTTCTGTTCTTTTTCGCGTCGTAGAGATAGACATCGCTTGGCGTATGCGTGTGTGTGCAAGTGTTTGTGTATGGCGTTGTGCGCTTTTTTATTTGCGGTGATAAAGCAGGTAATTTCGTGACGTTTTCCCACTGAGCGTTCAGTTGGTGGCGGCCAAAAGAACACGCGGGGGAGCTGCACTGCGCAAAAGATTAGCAGGAGGATGAGTATGAAGGAGGAGGGGGGATAGGGGTAGGGGCTGAGGTAGAATGGGAGGAAGAAGGGAGCGATAGATTAGAGGTAGATAGGTAGGGGTAGAAAGTACAAGTGGCAGTGGGAGGAGAAGGGAAAGATTGGAGAATAGAATGGAAAGATTCCTTTGTAGCCTTTTTTCCCCTCGAGGAAGGTATTCTACAGGATATTGCTGTATCGGAAAGGTGAATAGCATATTTTGTTTAGTCGCGTCGCCCCAGTTGAGCTAACGAGTCACGGAAGCTTGTGATTTAACCGCGTCCCCCCATGTCTTGCTTTCTCGCCGCATCGACATTGGATCCTTTCCCACAGGGCGTCCTGGGAATGGCGTGTCGACTCTTCCTGCGGTAAGGAATTTTTATGGATACTCTGAATCTGAGATAGATTGCGGGACGGGCACGTTCCTCGCTCGCTTGCACGCGCGCCTCTCGGCTGTCCTCCCGATTAGCGCGTTCCTTCGTCTGATGGATGTCTTCCAAATAGGGGTCTGGCTGGCTAGACGCCTTAGAGCTGGAAAAATACGAAGGTGGGAGGAGGAGTGGGAGGGTGAGGGAGGTTGCAGACCCCGGGTGGAAGTTGGAAGACGGGAGGGGGAGAAGGGAGTTGTCAGATTATCCCGTCTCCACGCTTGTGCCTGAAGTCAGGGGGAGGAAGGGGGTGGGAGCGAGAGTGAGTCGGATCCGGTAACAAACCAATTTCCATTAGGAGGAACATTAACGCAGGCTGGCGGTCATTTCTCTTATTGTCGATGAGCGATGGTCGACGACCACACGACGACGGGATTAGGTCGTGATGCCACTTGTCAGACTGGTGACCCAAGTCGGGACTTAATACCGTTGGGTCAAGCCATCTGTCAAGTACGGTTAGCTCCATTGATATTTTTCTTTCAAATTGTGTAAAGGATGTTGCGTATTGGCGCATGTTGCAAAGCGATACATAGACATTCGTCGCTAAAGCGAAGGGAGGGACGTGGCGGAAGGGGAGAAAAGGGCCATCGACTAAACGTGTCGGCGAAGTGCGGGCTGGCATTCCGGCGGAAGGACCTCGTAAGACTTGAAAGCGTTGAGCGGGCTTCACCGCGCGTCACTTGCCGTGCGCTTTGGACGTTATCCACATTCATTCATTATCGCCGTTATTATTATTGCCGGGAAGAATGAAAAGCCTGCAGAGGATTTGGTTCATTGTGGCAGCGGACGTGGGGAGGAGGCCGGGCACGACGGGAGGAGAGGAGGAAGGGACGGACACGAGGAGGGGAGGAGGAGGAGGAGAACCGGAGGTCGGTATGTGAAGCATGTCGTCACGTAACAATGGCCGCCTGCAGGAGACGGGGCGACGCGCTGGACGCTGGCTCTATTACCACTACATGACCGTCGCGGCTGATGGGATGGAGAAGGTGCTGTCGAGGGAGAAGGGGGTGGAGCGGGGGGCGTCCTCGGTGAGGTCGCGTTGCGCGGCTCAGGGAGGAAGCTCGATCTGTCCCGACGGGATCTTCTCTTCCTCACGTCTTCGCCTCTCCTTTCTGCCCTCACGTTTCTCCTCTTTTCGGTGTCTCCTCTTTTCAGTTCTTCTTTTTTCTCCATTCCCCACATCTCCGCTCGCCCTTTCCCTCCAATCCTCGCCGCTCTCCTCCTCTCCCGTCATCTCCCCTCTCTTCCCTCGCTTTCGTCCTGCGTCTCCCCTCCCGAGCGGTCGACTCGCGCCGTCTTGTTGTAATCATTTGCGCGTCTGACCGAATGGTTGTTTCGGGACGCGGCCGTAAAGTGTCACCCGGTGTTACGGCGGTGAGCGAGGATGGGTTAAAGGGACGTTGTCTCAGCCGCGTCGCGCCTGGATCGGGCTCGCCGCAGCTGCTGCTCCTCGTCCTCCTTGTCCCCCCCCCTCTTTCTTCCTCGTGCTTCCTCGTGGCTTTGTCTCTATACCTTGAACTTAGGAATGCTTCCTCGCGTCCGTCTCATCATTCACTGTCTTCCCCCTCCTATGCATTGCCGTTGTCGTCGTTGTCGCCTTCGTCCTCGTCCTCCTCCAGCCCCCTTTTCTCTCCCCCTCCCCCTCGCCTTGCACCTTGATAAGGCTTCTCGCACTCCGTTTTCGAGGCCGGCTGTGTGCAAGAGGCGACACATGATTGTTTTATGGCCGACATGCCGCACATTCACCACACATTTTAAGAGGAGTCGGGCTTGGGCGCATGCCACGCCGCGATCGAGGGAGGGGTAGGTGGTGGGGGATTGTTTTTTAAAGGGGGGACGGGGGGGTCAAGGTTTGGGGCTTTGGGTGGGTGGGGAGGCGGTTTGCCGGGCTCCTAATGGGCCCCGCGGCGGAGATGTAAATATTGCAAGACGCTAAATACTCGTGTAAATAAACTGTCAGACATGGAGCTGCTGGGTTTCGGAATATTTTTGCTGTATTTACCCATCGTCGCCATTAATCTGCTGGCTGGCAGATGGCTGTAGACCCCTTAGGCCCGGCGCGTGCAGGGCTCTCCCTTCTCCTTAGCTTTCTTCTCTTCCCTCACCTCTCCATTTTTTCACATCGTCTTTCTCTTCTCCCTTCTGTCTTCCCTTTTCCATCGCGTGGGCGGAGAGCTCTCCTGTGTCCCGTCTCTCATGGTTGTCCTAGTGAACGTCCTATCAGGGGGAAGCGGGAGGGGGAGGGATAGTGGGGCGAGAGCGAGCTGCGGCACCTTTGATGTCACGCTCGTAGGCTCGGCTGCAGTGTGTACGTAAGTGGTTGGGAAACGTGCGCTTGCATACCTACACAGCTTCGCCTTGTCCTGTTGTTCCTTGCTTCGCTCAGTCTTCGGCTGGATCCCCCCCCCCCTTAGTCTTCACCCCCATTTCCCCCCATTGGTCTTCGCCCCGATTTTCCGTCTTGCCTTCGCCCTCACTCCTTTCCACTTCCAGTGTATGTTGTGATACATTCCCTTCGGTTGTCCACCGCTATCTGGGAATTCGTCGCGCGTCACGAAAAAAAACGTTCTGGAGTTCTTTGGATTTTTTTTAGTAGGCCTTTTTTTATTCTCCACAGGGAATAGGGGAGCAAAAGGAATAAGAGGAGCAGGAGAGGAGAGGAGGGATTGGGGGGAGATGAGGGAGAGAGGGGGGAAAGAGAAGAAAGTGGATCTGAAGTTTGGATTCACAGTTCGTTTGGTCGACAAGTATTTTAGATTAGCCGACACAGGAACGCGTCATTGTGAGAAGGTAGGGCAGGAGGGGTAGCCAAGGGAGGGGGCAATATGGAACAGAAATGTATGGAAAGTGAGGTAGAAGAAACGCTGAATGAGGGGCGATGATGGGAAAATGGGGACAGATTTACTGGCGAGGTAAAGATTGCAGTGACTGTAGAAGAGGAAAGAGTGATGAAAAATGGTAGGGTACAGAGGAGGGATACAGTTACCTCAAGAAAATAGCATCAGTTCATTGAAGAGGTACAGGTGCTTCTAAAAGGGCCGCTCCCCCGTGCTCTGGCAATGGCTTACTCATCTCCTTTTTCCCCTTAATATTATTGCCTGCCATCATGGCGTCTGGTTCCGCGCCCACCACTCACGTCTATCGTTATAGTACGAATGCCTCCTTATTCATGGATGTTTCTGTTACTCCTGCGACGGTGTTGCATCTTGACGGGAAGTTGTTCTGGAGGTGCAGAAATTTCTTGTAATTTACTGTTGCACCTGTACGAGGCATTGAGAAAAGGAATTTATGGAGGGGAAGCATAGGTGAAAAGGAGAATGAGGGGCGAAGAACGAATGACAAGATACGACCGGAAAAGAGTAAATGGAATAGACAGAGAGAAGTTGGAGAATGCAGCGCATTTTTCCTTTTAACCCATGGTCATGGAGGATGCTTAGGAGATTTGCAGAATAGCTGCGGAAATGATCATTAAAACGGGGGGAAATGCTAAATTTACAGGATTGTGTAAATTCATTTATGAGAAATAATGGCAGTATTTACAGATCATTAAACTAGAACCCAGTCATATTCATCGGATACGAACTGAAGAAATTGTCTATCCTCTGCAAGCGGTCACCAGAAAAAAAAACTCGAAATTCGTAAAAAAGCAAAAACAAAAAGGAAAGTGATGTAGCGAATAAAAAATAAAAAAAACTGGAGGCGGCTGCATTGGCGAGGGGAAGACGTCAAGAAGGGGAGAGAATGAGGGGAACAGAAGACACGGGGGACGGGAAGGCCTGGTGGGGCGAGGGCTGGGAAGGGACAGATGTGGATCCCATCAGATAATACGAAGGATAACCGGGGGATTCAGGTCAGGGAGGGGACGGTAGGGCGGGGAGGGATCTCTTGGTGCGCTTTTATTCTCTCTCTCTCTCTCTCTCTCTCTCTCTCTCTCTCTCTCTCTCTCTCTCTCTCTCTCTCTCTCTCTCTCCCTCCCTCTCCCTCTCCCTCTCCCTCCCTCCCTCCCTCCCTCCCTCCCTCCCTCCCTCCCTCCCTCCTGTCTCCCCCCCACTCCAGTTCTTCCTACCTCCCTCCCTCTCCCTCCTGTCTCCCCCCCACTCCAGTTCTTTGGGAGGAGGGAGGGAGGCGTGATAACAAGTCAAGTGAGCAGGGGATGGGGCATAAAGCCGGATTGATGGCCGCTTTTTAAGATTTGCATAATTAAGGACAAACATTGGCCGGCGTGTCTTTGCGTGCACTTTTGTGTCACTTCGCCCGCCTGCTGCTGGTGTTGCCATTCGCTCTCTCGTCTGCGCGCGTTTATTTATGTACGTTGTTGTAAATCTGTGTATTAATATATTTATATACGCGTTTGCTCTAGCGTTGTGTGTGAGCTAGTGGCGTGGAGTGAGGAGATGGGGGCGGGGTGCAGGGAAGTGCGAGAGCGCGAGGGCAAGCAGATGGAAGCAGTGTGTGCTAATCCTCCTGGGATAAGGAGCAGGGGCGGGGGGCAGCTGCAGCAGCAGGGGAGGCAATAATAGTGGCACGTTACTGGAACGAGCCGACGATGTGCAGCTGGAGCGGCGTCGTCGACAGCTGGCTCGGATTATCAAGGGCGGCGGTTGCGACTGTTGCAAGAGCAGATATTAACGGCGACTCGCCCGCTCCCACGGCCCCGCGCCAATTAACATGGACGCACGAGTCGGGGCTGCTTAATGAACTCCCACCTGATTTATGGTCTCGATACTGTCTCGTTCTGCTGCTGCTGCTGCTGCTCCTCTTCCTCCTATTGCTCCTCTTCCTTCGCTTCTCCCTCCTTCCTCCTCCGCTTTCCCCTCCTCCTCCTCCTCCTCCTCCTCCTTCCTCCTCTGTTTCCTCTTCCTCCTCCTCCTTTCTCCTTTGTTTCCTCTTCCTCCTCCTCCTTTCTCCTTTGTTTCCTCTTCCTCCTCCTCCTTTCTCCTTTGTTTCCTCTTCCTCCTCCTCCTTTCTCCTTTGTTTCCTCTTCCTCCTCCTTCCTCCCCTATTTCCCCTTCCTCCTCCTCCTCCTTGCCTCTTTCGTTTCCCCTTCTTCCTTCCCCTCTTCCTCTTCCTCCTCCTCCCCCTCCTCTCCATCATTACCCCCTGTCCCCTTTACCCCCCTCATCCCGCCATGAATCAGAGGCCGTGGGTGGCCCAAGTTGCTAGGGTTCGGCAGTTGGTTCGCTGGTTTTATTGCCTTTCACGGGCTCGGCGGTCTTTTCGCGTTTGTTTGGTTCTCTGGCCTTGGTTCTGCTGCGCGTGGAGAGGGGGGGGGGGCGGAGGGAATAATGTTTTATTGGCGCGGTTCTCTGGTTTTCTGCCGGTCGGTTCGTCGCGTCTTCGGTATTTGTAAGTGGTTCTTCTCGCAGGTTTACTGTATCAGAAGGCTGTTCGGCATTTGGTACTCGCTTGGTATTGCCGAGGATTCTCTCGCGGCTCGTGTGTCCTCCGGTTCTGGGCTTCTGGGAGATGATGGTTCTAGCGGCAGTGTTTCTTTAACCTTTTCGTTCTCGTCGAAGGAAGATGGCAGCGGCGTCGGCTGAGCGGCGGCTCTCCTGAGGGCGGCGGCAGCAGCAGCAGCATCGTGGGCGTGGTGGTGCGGGTGTGGTGGGTGTGAAGGTGGGGCGATGTGGGCGGGTGTGTGCAGGGGGGCTAGTGGTGTGGGAGGTACCAGTGGGCTGAGGGTAAGGACTTGGTAGGAAAGGGGGGGAGTGGGGCCGTGGGAGGTGCGAGAGAAGATGGGCGTGTGTAGGCCCCGGACACGGCTCAGGCACGATCGATGAATAACCCTCCCTGGTTCGCTCCTCCTTCGGCGACTCGGTGACCTTGGCGGTCACTGGAGCTCACCTGGGAAGGAGGAGGAGGAGGAGGAGGAGGAGTAATAGTAGTAGGACGAGGAGGAGGAGGAGTCGCCTTCGTCTTCGGCTTCCGTCGTCGTTTTCTCTCCTCCCTCCTCCCTCGTCCTCCACTCCCGTCGACTTCTTCCTCACTCTTCCCCTTTCCTTCCCTCCAGCCCTTCTCCACCTTCAGAAACTCCCATCCAATATCCCCCTCCCCCATCTGCCCCTCACACCTCCCGTCCCCACCCTGTCCTTCCATCAGCGTTATCGCCGCCGCCGCCACCCTCAGCGTCGCACATCCCAGGGTAATAAAAGCGGCCCTCAAGATCCTACTTCGCGGGCACGTCTGTCTCGCCGCGTCTCTCCAAGTCCGTCTCAAAGTCGTGGTCGTCCCAGGGATTCGAACGTGGTTGTTGGTCGTAATTTGTTGCTGATGGCGACGGTTTTCTTCCTACTGTTTTTTGTTTTTTTTCTTCGTTTTTCGTTGTTTGTATTTGTCTTATATTGTTTTTGTATTTTTTTAAGAAAATGTTTCCATTTCTTGTGTTCTTATCATTATGTCTTTACTGTTGCATTTTCGCGATTATCTTTTATTTGATGAAAAGACTGAGACTTCCACCATTTTACTTGTGTTATCTCATAAGGTCGATATTTATTTTTTATTTTTCAATTATTCCCCGCCTATCCAGTTGTTTTGTGTTTGAGGAGGAGAGGTGGTGTTTATGTATGTGTGTTTCGCTTACCTGTGTGTGTGTGTTGTGTGTGTTGTTTTGTGTGTTGTGTTTTTTTTGTTGTTGGTGTGTGTGTGTGTGTGTTGTGTGTGTGTGTGTGTGTGTGTGTGTGTGTGTGTTGTGTGTAGTTGTGGGTATGCGTATGCATGTGGATGTATGAGGGTGTGCATGTGCGTTTATTTGGGCGTGTATGGAAGGTGGTTGGGTTGAGCTGCGATTGGGTGATAATTGTAATTTTGATCGCGATTGTAAACAAGGTCGACAAATTGCACTGAAGGAGATTGGTAATTAGTGTCGACAGATTGATGGGTAATTGGGCTTCCGATTTGAGTTAGCTTGTTGCAAAAAAACAAATTTGTTGGATCGTTCTGTTGCCATGGCTGTTGTTATTTCCAAGCGTTTAACCGGTGTATTCTTTAAAGGTATTGTGCCCAGTTTGTTCGTTAGCGTGTCCCTGTTGATTGGTTTGTTGAGTTTCATCAAGCTTTTTTTCCTGAGCGTCGTATTCGTAGGGGAAGGGGAGGAATAGGTTTTTTTCTACTCTTCATTTTCCCTATTCTCGCTCTCCCTCTTTTTCTCTGCTCACTCTTCATTCTCTCTCTCTCTCTCTCTCTCTCTCTCTCTCTCTCTCTCTCTCTCTCTCTCTCTCTCTCCCTCCCTCCCTCCCTCCCTCCCTCCCTCTCTCTCTCTCTCTCTCTCTCCCCCCCGTCCCTTGTTACCTTTCCACTCGCTTTCCATCCTCTCAATCACTCCCACTGTTCTTTCCACCCCCCGCCCCTTCACCTCCCAACTGCCCCCGCCCTCTCGCTGGTCGTATGGTGACCAGATGTCTCCCCTGCTTGCCAACTTGGTTAACCGCCTTTGACAGTGACTAACGACAGGTGCTCGCCAGGTACGACGACGCTTTTCAGTCGTCCTCGTAGTCCGTACGTAGTCCCTCTCTCTCTCTCTCTCTTTCTCTTTCTCTCTTTCTCTTTCTCTCTCCTCTCATTCTCTCTCTCTCTCTCTCTTCTCTCTCTCTCTTCTCTCTCTCTCTCTCTCCTCATTCTCTCTCCTCTCTACTCTTCTCTCTCTCTCTCTCCTCTCTCTCTCTCTCTCTCTCTCTCTCTCTCTCTCTCTCTCTCTCTCTCTCTCTCTCTCTCTCTCTCTCTCTCTCTCTCTCTCTCTTCCAGTGTAATATCCCCTGCTTTAGGAGCCTTTCGCTTTCATTTACCTTTCCGCGCTTGTCACCCCTCTTCGAATTTACCTGGTGTGTTTCGGCGATCGCGTATTTCCTAACTTTCCTTTCCCTCTCTTCTCTTCTTTCTCCTCGCATCACCTTCCTTCTTTTCCTTGCCTCTATCATCCCTCATTTCATACTCTCTTCCTTGCCCCCCCCCCCCCTCTCTCTCTCTCTCTCTCTCTCTCTCTCTCTCTCTCTCTCTCTCTCTCTCTCTCTCTCTCTCTCTCTCTCTCTCTCTCTCTCCTTCTCTCTCTCTCTCTCTCTCTCTCTCTCTCTCTCTCTCTCTCTCCCTCTCCCTCCCTCTCTCTCCCTCTCCCTCCCTCTCTCCCCCCCCTCCTCTCTTGTTCTATTCCCCGTCTCATCCCCCACCCCACCCCACCAGCCATGTGACACTGACACAGTGGGCGGAGTTTAGGGTGGATGGATGGGCGTATGTCGGTGCTTGGCACTCCGTTAATTGTGATGTGGAATTGTCACTCTCGATGCCTTGCTCGCACCGGCGTGATTGTCGACGTCTGCCTTCTTGTCTGTGTGTGTCTGTGTCTGCAGAGTCCATCCAGGCTTCGGCCGGGCGTTGTTTTCGTTTTCGAGAAATGTTCCAGGGTTGTGGGATGGACACGGAGGCAGGCAGGCAGAAGCACGGGGACGGAACGGCGGACATCAAGAAGTAATGTTCCTTCTTGTGCCCCTCCCTTCCTCCTCGCCATCGCCGTCGTAGAGCATCTCCTTCCCCGCCCTCCTTACGCAACCCCCCCCCCCCCCAACCCATTCCCTTCGCGGAGTACCCTCTTCTAACCTCCCGCCTTCCCTATCTCCACCATCCTCCAACTCGGGAAAGACCGCAAGAGTAGAGCGCGCGTCCGTTTGAAGCTCAGATGTTCCCCAGATTTAGCCTCGTATCCGGCCTGGCGATGAACGCAGAGGGGGGGGGAGGTTGAGTGCGCCGTTCGGTTTCGATTTTGTGGCGTCCGGTTTCTGAGTCTGTGAACCAGTCGTTGCTCGCCTGACGCCCGGAGTTTTATAACCGTCTCCACCGGTTCGTCTCCTCTTTCCTCCTTTTCTCGGGCTTTTTGTGTGCGCTTTGTCTTCGTCCGCGTGTGCACACCGGTGCGTCGAGAAGGGAAGGGGAGGGGAAGGGACCCGGGATCTGGTAGGCGAGGTCAGGCGGGCGAGGGGAAAAGGCGTGATTGCAGGTGTTTGCCGAGATGTCAGTAGGGTGAAATAAGTGAGACATTCTTGGCACTAGAGCGGGCAGCGTCGGCGTTCGGGCCGCGCGCGCGCGCGCTCTCTCTCTCCTTTGTCCGTGCCCTCTAAGCAGAGCGGTCACTCCGGTGCCCAGCCCCGGTTCATACCCATGCCTTCGTCCCCTCCTTCTTACCCCCTCCATTCCTCTCTCCCTTCTCCCCCCTCTCCCTCCTCGCACTGTGGCACCCTGCATTGGAGTCGTATCACGTTTGCAGTTGTCACACTAAGTCAGGGCTCTGCGTCTGCGGCCGTCATGCGCATTCCTGGCTGGTGCGCTCACTTGCCGCACTCGCGGGCGACGGCGGCGGCGACGGCGGCGAGACGGTCAGCGGCGGTGATAGATCGCGGCGAAGCATGTGGGAGCGAGAAGCACCTTCGTCGCCACGTGCGGGGGCGCCCGTTGGAGGGAGGGAGAGTGATGGGGGGGGGGGGGTGGAGTCGTCGTTTTGACGGGCCGCCACGCCGATCACATGCCCGGCCCTACGCTCACGGGAGGGGGAGGGAGGATCGCTCACATCAGTATCTATTTTCGAAGTTTTGACCGTTCGTCATGCTTAGCCTTCGTCCTCCGTGCTCTCGCGACTCGCTTGCAGTGTAACCTCGATTCTCTACCCCCTCACTCCCTCCTCCTCTCTCTCTCTATCTATCTATCTATCTATCTATCCTATCTCTCTCTATCTCTATCTCCCTCCCTCTCCTCTCCCCCTTATCCCTCCCTGCTTCTCTCCCTCCTTCCCTCCCTCCCTCCCTCCCCTCTCCCCCTTTCCCTCCCTGCCTCTCCCTCCCCTCTCACCTCTCCCCCTTTCCCTCCCTGCCTCTCCCTCCCCTCTCACCTCTCCCCCTTATCCCTCCCTGCCTCTCTCCCTCTCTCTCCCCTCCCTTCCCCTACCCCCCCGTGGTCACGGCTGGCACTCACTCCGCTGTCCACGTTGCCGGGTTGGTTAACGCTGGCACCCGGAGCAAGACAGATATGTAACGTAGGAGACACTGAAAGGGAAAGGAAAGGGAGGAGAAAACAGCCGAGGAGAAGAAAAGGAGTGAGGAGGAGAGAACAAGAGTAAATCCCAGAAGAACGAGAGGTAAACCATGATCCCGGTAGAACGCTGAAATGCTTCCCTCTCGTGTTGCTAGGGCATTTGCTCAGGGGGAGGGAAGGAGGGGAGGGGTCGTTGCATGGAGGAGGAGGAGGCTTAGGCAAAGGGTCGTCGCATAGGGGGTGAGGGGTGGCTTAGGGAAGGGGGGCGTCGCACGGGATGGTGGTGTAGGGTACGGTACGTCGCATTTGTAGGAGGGAGGGTTTAGAAGGGAGCCTAAGGGGGCAGTCGTCATGTCAGGGAGGGAAGTAGTAGTGGTAGCAAGAGCAGCTTATGAAGTGAGTGGGGTTTGGGTTACAAGGTGAACACTTCGTCTTTGGGAAAGGAAGTAGCTGCGGCGAATGACACAAGGGCTCGACTCCGATTGGTTTCTTGATCAGCCGGGGGGAGGGGGTCTATGCCTTCTTTTGCATTTAGAATTCGTGAAGGTGGGGGTAAGTAGAACTTCGAGCGGTATATATATATATATATATATATATATATATATATATATATATATATATATATATATATATATATATATATATATATATATGAGAGAGAAGGGGGAGGGATGAGATATAGATATAATTATACTTTTTTTTTTTTTACCAGAGTAACCAAGGAGTGAATTGCGATTATCTGTATCCACTGTTTTCTCTTATAGCGTGTGTGTTCTCCATAGTCGGTTAGACACCCACTCATACATACTACTGACGTAACTGTTGTACAGGTGTTATCAGGGGTGGGGGAGGGGCATGCACTTGTCGAGGGGAGGAGGGACAGCTTGCGTGGCCAGCTGCACTATACCATCGCACAAAAGGTTGGGGAAAGAGTGGGAAGGAAAAGTTGGAAGGGGAAAAGGTAGAAAGCAGAAGGGAAAATGAAGGGGGGGGGGGGTGGAAGACAGGTAGTCAAGGTAGGCAGGTAGGTAGGCAGGCAGAGTGAATTGAAGAGCAGATCAAAAGCGCGAGCTGGAGGAAGACGCGGCCGAGATGGAGATGCAGATTCAAGGAGAGGAACGAGGCGATGGTATCAGCGAGTGGCAGGTTAATGGCTGGGGCGCGGATGAACCGAGTCGTCGTCTCGTCGGGGAAAAAAGCTCGCTTGCGGCGTCGCTGAGGGAGGGAGGGGGGAGTGGGTACGGGAGGCGAATGAGGCAACGGCTATATTCCTCTTTTTTATGGTCCGAAAATATCTTGGAAGTAGGCAAAATTGCCCGTGAGTAGTTCCAAGCACACGTGGAGTAAAGGATACAAGTAAGTAATTAAAAGCGACTGAAAGAGTTGAAATTTGAAGACCGACATTAGGAAAGAGATTATAGTCCCTTGGCTTGGCCGTAGACGATGGCAGACATGTCGCACGCCTCGCGACTTTAGCGTTGATCTGCCTTGGGAATTATGCGAGCCCCCTGCTGGCGGCGGCGGCGGTGGCCGTCGGGAAACGTTTTGGGCTCCTGAAAAGAAGTCTTTTAGTTAATTTTAGTTGCGAATGTGTGCCTGTCTTGTATGGCGTATGTGCGAGTGTTTAGTGGCGAGGTGGTGATATCCGCGCGGAGGCAGAGCACTAAGGTTACAACGGGCTCGCCATCTTTTTGGCAGCAGCGGGTGTCGCGTTTCGCCCTGGGAGAAACCGAGCCATATCGCGGCCGCCCTCACCTGTTCGGGCACCTTCGTGCAACTCTGCGGCTGCAGCCACGGGAGAAGACGGCTGCTCTTGGCGATTGTGGAGGTGGTGTTGGTGTCGGTTTTGTTGTCGCTGTAGCTGGTCTTGTAGCTGGTGGTCTTGGTATTGCTAATGATGTTGCTGGTATTGTCGCTGCTACTGGACTGTAGTTGTTACCGTTTTATACAAACCAGTAGGTACTTATTTAGCCCTGTTTCTATGCCTTGAATCATCCTCTCACGCGTTTTGTTCGCATCACCCCCCCCCCCCCATGCTGCGTTTCGGAATATCGGTGGGCTATTCCACGAAGCGGCGGGTTGTTATCGCCGAGGCCGTTTACGTGCGCGCGGTTATCGATGTCCCGGAAGGCGATGGTGGGGCCGGACCTCGGAAGTGGCAGACGGGTGGGGGCGGGGGTCGTCGTAAAAAAGTGTGTGTGTGTGTGTGTGTGTGTGTGTGTGTGTGTGTGTGTGTGTGTGTGTGTGTGTGTGTGTGTGTGTGTGTGTAGGGGGGGGGGGGTCATAAGATTGCATTTGTGCGACTGTCTCAGTAATAGCCTGACTGGGAGTCCCCCTCCCCAGAGAGGGGGTACGATTCTGTAATTCTTTCCATTCTCCGATACGGAATCCTAATCCCGAGTGCTGATGAAGCAACCCCAGTGGACGGGTCCGATTTTGCCAGTCTTATCAGTTTCCCTTTCTGTCCCCCCTCTCTTTATCAGGTAATTCCCCCTTGTTTCTCGTGCAATGGAAGCTCGTTTAAGCTCTTTATCGTTAGCAAACTATTGACGAAGAGTGCTGTATCATGTATTGATTCTCTCTCTCTCTCTCTCTCTCTCTCTCTCTCTCTCTCTCTCTCTCTCTCTCTCTCTCTCTCTCTCTCCTCTCTCTCTCCTCTCTCTCTCTCTCTCTCTCTCTCTCTCTCTCTCTCCTCCCTCCCTCTCTCCCCTCTCTCTCCCCTCTCTCTCTCTCTCTCTCTCTCTCTCTCTCTCTCTCTCCTCTCTCCTCTCTCTCCCCTCTCTTCTCCCTCTCCTCTCTTCCTCTCTCTCTCTCCTCTCTTCTCTCTCTCCCCTCCTCTCCTCTCTCTCTCTCTCTCTCTCTCTCCTCCCTCCCTCCCTCCCTCCTCCCCCTCTCCCTCTATCCCCCTTTCTCTATTTGTTTCTCTTCTTTTATCCGTCTCGCTGTCTTTTATTTTACAATTCGGATTTGTACATGTAAAGCTAATCTTAAGTGTGTAACCACAAAACATGACAACTTGTATATTATTCTTATTTGATTCACAACAACGGATATGTATCATGTTTTAATGTTTTTCTCTCTCTTCCTCAGGATGTGATACACACCATTTGCCAGCCCTACGGAAATGTCCTGCGTATCGTTATCTTCAAGAAGAATGGCGTCCAGGCCATGGTTGAATATCCTTTTAAGCAATCACTTGAACATTGATAAGTTTGTTTATTGCACATTTTCCCTTATTTTCATTTTCATCGCTTTTGAGAAGAAAAGCACAATTGGCTCATTCCTTCAATTAACTTTTTTCTTCATTATTCACTCTCACTTAGGCATTTCAGTGGCCGTGTGGTTGCTAGTGATGGTAAATGCAGTGCTAATGTATCCTTGTATTTAATTAAGTTATGAGTAGAATATGTGTAATTTTTGAATAGAGAGAGAGAGCAGGATAATAATTATGGAACGTGTGAGTGCGCTAGGATAAAATATATAAGGACTATATTGGTAAGGGTGTTCGGCGAGTGGAACAGATCAAGTGCGTGAGGAATATCGAGGTGATTAGATAGATGATTAGTGTTAGGTAATCGTGAGAACATGAGAAGGTGAGTGAGAGGTAAAAGGAGGAAGAGGCAAAGGGGAGAAAGAAGGAAGGAGGATGAGGGAGAAATCGGGAGAGCGAGGATGAGAACCCCAGGGCGGTTAGGAGGAAGAGAAAAGGAAAGAGAGGAGGGGGCGTGGGAGAGGGAGAAAAAGAGCTGTGTAAACATGTCAGGAAGTTTTAGTGTTTGTAGAGAAATCAAGAGGTCGAAGCTCGTACTTGGCCGAGGACGGTCACCGCGCTCGTCTGCCATTGCTGTCTGCCGTTCCTGTGATTCCTCCTTCGTCAGCTCCTTGTCCCCTCTCCTCTCCTTCTCCTCCTCCTCCATCATCTGGTGGTGGCGATGACGCACACCACAAAGCCTCCCATGGCTGCCCTTGATTTGCTTGCATCGGACCGACGCGGTGACAGTGCTTGGCGGCGAGTGTGAAGAAATGCTTTGGCAAACAGTTGTGTTGTGAAAGGGAGGAGGGGGAGGGGGGGCACATCCCGCCTACACCTACACTTCCACATCTACGCCATTTTCTCTTCACGGTATGGGGGGAAGGGGGAGGATAGAAGGAAGAGTTAAGGGTGGAGGAGGAGGAGTAGCAGGGGAAAAGAAGGTAGTGTTCGTAGAGTAGGGGAGGGGGGAGAAGAGATAAGTAGTATTAGTAGTTGTAAGGAAAAGAGGAACAAGAGTAGTATTACGAGGAGAGCGCGAGGCGGAGGGGAAGTAGGATGAGATAGGGGTGTTGTCGAGACGAATGCCATCGCCATGGCTCGTTCCAGGCGCTAACAATTCCTGACAGACGGCGTGAACGGAGGGGAAAGGCAGCTGGAAGGTCCCGGGCGTTGGACGAGAGAGAAAAAAAAGAGAGGGGGAGACAGAGATAGGAGAAAGAAATAATGGACGAGGAAAGGAGAAGATGGACGACACAGGCAGGCCAAGGATGATAGAGAAAAAGAGGGGGGGGGGGAGTATTAAGGGTTAAGGATTATATTAGAGACGAGAATTCGGGGCATTATGGTGGGAGGGAGGTAGGAAAACCCGCTTAATTAAGTGAGGCAAAGGAAGGGAATGAGATGGGGAGCGGGACAGGCGGGGGGGTGGGGGTGCAAATGGAGGTAGAGGTGGGCGGTATGTCACTTGATGAAGTGTGAGGAGTTGGGTGGGGGTAGGGGTGGAGGGAGGAGAGTGGTCTTGACATAGATGTCGAGATAATTGATGTTGAATACGATCTGGCCCCGAGTGGAAGGTTTGGTCAAGATGCCAATCTCTTTGCTGCGTCGCCCGTTCGCCCCGTGCCAGGCTCTTCGCTTCTATCTGCGCCCTATACTTTGTTCTTCGTCGTCATCCTCCTGCAACCTCCACCTTCTCATTTTCTTCCCCCCCTCCTTTACTTACCGTCTTTCATTTTTTCTCTTCTTTAGCTTCTGCCTTTCCCCAAACCTCTTTTCTCACTATTCTCCTTTCCCTTTATTATCCCATCGTATCCTCTCTCCTCCCTCCGTCCTCCTCCTCCTCCTCCTCCTCCTCCTCCTCCTCCTCCTCCTCCTCCTCCTCCTCCTCCTCCTTCCCCCATCCCTCTCCAGTTCCCTCGAGAGAAGCACTTGACCCGCCGAGGCATTTTTAGCTTTGGAAATGAGGGTGTAATGTATGCTGGGAATTCATAACATTTAAACGATCCCGCGCGCCCTGATTACAAGCGGACGGCGAGGGTGGGATGGGGCGGGGGTGGGGGGTGTTAGCTGCTGGTAAATAAGGTCCTTCGCAAGTCTGAGAACTGGGCCATCTGCTGCATTGTCCCCCCCTCCTCTCTCTCTCTCTCTCTCTCTCTCTCTCTCTCTCTCTCTCTCTCTCTCTCTCTCTCTCTCTCTCTCTCTCTCTCTCTCTCTCTCTCTCTCTCTCTCTCTCTCCGGAGGGGGGGATTGTTTGATGTCCTCATATCCGTCTGGCCTCCTGCCTTCGGGGACGTGAAAGCACTTTCGAATCTAATTACTGAGAGAGAGAGAGAGAGAGAGGTGACTCACCGCAGCAACCCATACCTGGCCTTGTATTGTGTTACTCCACCCATGAAAAAAATGGACGAAGGACACCGCCAACACACACACACACACACACAGTCACAAACCCGCTCGCAATTGTCCCCTCGTTATCGGATACTTTGCGATCATATTCATAAATCCACATAAATGACGCGCTCACGTTTTCTCACAATCTTTATCATCCACATATCCCCCCCCCCCTTTTTTTTTTCTTCCTCCTCGATCATCACCCATAGAATAATTTCCTTAACTCGCTCCCACGTTCGACGGGATCGAGCCGGCCACCCGGGCGCGAGAGGGACTCCAGGGCGCCGACATCTACTCCGGATGCTGCACCCTCAGGATAGAGTACGCAAAGGTAAGTGTTCAGAGAGTTCTTTTGTTCTTTGTTCTTCGTTGGGGGGAAGTGGGGGGGGGCAACAGTAGATGCTTTGCTGGTCTTGTTTTTCCTGCGTTTTTGTGCTGAGTGTGGGGGGGTAGGGTAAAATAGGAAGGAGGGGAGGCGTTCTCGAGTCTTCGCGTTGGGTAGAGGAGGACGTTGTGATTTCTTGCCTTTCCGGTGGGGGCGGGAGGCGCTACGGTCTCTGGAACCCGGCGGTGAAAAACCTGTGGTCTCGAGAGCTTGGTCCCGGTGGGAGAGGACATCGGGTCGGTGGGCAGGTCGGCGGTGAGCCTACGAGGAAGGGAACCTCAGACTCAGAGCTGTGGATCCTGTGGGAGCGGGAGATACGGAAGGATAGGGCGGCCGTGCAGGAGGGGATGGTGGGCGTCGGTTAATTCCGCCCCTGTGGTGATGCTTGGCACTGTGCCAACCCCTCTCCTCCCCCTCCCCTTCCCTCCCACCACGCAGGGAGCTGCATCAAACTCTCCCACACTTGCTGTGCCCCCCCCCTCCCGCCACCCATCCGATTGTATCAGATTTTAATCATGTGGCTGTATGTTGTGACAAGTGTGTGTTAGTGAGTTATGTGCGTGAGCATGTGTGCGCGCGCGCATATAAGGATGGGTGAGTGAGTGAGTAAAAGCGAGGATGTGGATGATGGGAGATGATTGTCCTGAAGAGCTTCGTTTTGTAATGAGTGAGAATGGAGGGATTGTTAGCTGGGTTTCTTGACTCGTTGAGGTGGAACAGCTAGCTAGGAGTCACCACAGGGAAGAGCAGGATGACGAGGAGGAACAAGGAGAGGATATATATAAAAAAGGAGAAATGGGGAAATTGAAAAAGAGTAGCTGTGATGACCACGCCATAAAAAATTCTAGGGGCTTGCACGCCTCGCTTCCCATCCACAAAAGTTGATTCCAGCCGCTCCCCTTCACCCTTCTCCCAACCCTTTCCACTCCTCCTTCCTTCCCTACCCTCCCCCATCCTGAACCCTTCTCACCCCTTCCCCTCCTTTTTCTTCCTCTCTCATACCCTGAATCGCGCCACACACACTACTATTGTATCCTCAAACACTCCGGACCCCCCCCCCTCTCTCTCTCTCTCTCTCTCTCCTCTCTCTCTCTCTCTCTCTTCTCTCTCTCTCTCCTCCTCTCTCCCTTTTCTCTCCTCTCTCTCTCCTTCTCTCTCTTCTCTCTCTCTCCTCTCTCTCTTCCTTTTCTCTCCTTCTCTCTCTCTCTCTCTCTTCTCTCTCTCTCTCTCCTTTCTCTCTCTCTCTCTCTCTCCTTTCTCTCTCTCTCTCTCTCTCTCTCTTTCTCTTTCCTTTCTCTCTCTCTCTCTCTCTCTCTCTCTCTCTCACTTTCTCTCTCTCTCTCTCTCTCTCTCTCTCTCTCTCTCTCTCTCTCTCTCTCTCTCTCTCTCTCTCTCTCTCTCTCTCTCTCTCTCTCTCTCTCTCTCTCGAGGAGTAGTGTGCGCGTGCGTGCGCGCTTGGTGCGGCTTTATGCTTGGCTAATCTGCTGAAGCCAGAAGATCTCTTCACGTGAAGTCTTCTTGTTGTTCCTGTTTGTTTTCATATACATCAAAGATCCTGTGTTCACGTTTGTGTCTTGAACTTGGGTGTGTTTACTTTGGTGCCTCCTCCTCATCTTCCTTGGCTCCTTTCTTGCTCCTCCTTGGTAGCCTTCTCCATTCTCCTCCACTTTCTTCATCTTCCTCTTCTCCGTTACCTTTTCCTCATTCCCCCCTCCTTCCCATCCCTATCCCTATCCCTCCCGCTCTCACTCCCTCCCCCTTCTCTCTTATTCAGTCCCGCGTCCTTGCTCTGATCGAATACAGGTGTGGCTTGTATAGCTTACGCCGTCAGTGTTTGTGTACGCTTTTCGGTCGTGACAAGTTGGAAGGAGGCGGCGTAGTAGTAGGAGGAAGGAAGGAGGGAGGGAGGGTGGGAGAAAGGAAGGAATGACGGAAGGACAGGAGGTAGGAAGAGTGGTAGGAGGAAGGAGGGAGGGAGGGAGGAAGGAAGGAAGACAAAGGAACGATTCCTAGTTTGCTAGTGTTCTTACTGTTAAAGCTATGTGCAATACAAGTCCCTGTTTGTTCCGATTTAATGGTTGTGGACGTCGGGGATGACCATAGGGCGATGCTAGTTAGGGCCTTTATGAATGAATTGTTAGGCGTTACCGAGTCTGGCCTGGTCGTTACTCGGAGATGGTGAATCTAACGCATCCGCTGCAGTTTACCGTATCACGATGCTTCCCTTTGATCTTCGTTCCCCTTAACATCACCACTAGCTTCCCCCCTTTCCCCCTCACCTTTTGATTTTTATTTCCTTTTTTCTTTTCCTCCCCTTCCCTCTCTTCTCTTTCTTTTCCCATCAGTTACAAGTGGGTGCGGCCAGCAGCATGGGTTTCGCTCGCTCATCTATCTATCCATCCATCCATCTGTCTGTCAATCTACCTACCTAGCTACCTACCTACCTTCTGCCGCCCATCCGCCCGCCCTCGCCCAGGCTCCCGAGGAATTTATGATGGCCCCGTCCGGCACTGTGCCACCGGGCGGGCGGAGGCAGGGGGAGGAGGGGGGGGATGTTAGCCGTAATCTGCACAACACCAGGGCTGGCACTCGCGCTGACACACGCCTGACATCGCCCGGGTCTTCCTGGCTGACACTGCACTATCTGGATATTAAACTATTTCGTCAGCAGAGGGACACTAACTGGGTCACTACCAGGAATAACTCGCTCGGCTCTCTCTCTCTCTCTCTCTCTCTCTCTCTCTCTCTCTCTCTCTCTCTCTCTCTCTCTCTCTCTCTCTCTCTCTCTCTCTCTCTCTCTCTCTCTCTCTCTCTCTCTCTCTCCCCCTCCCTCCCTCCCTCCCTCCCTCCCTCCCTCCCTCCCCAGTATTTGCCTGCTTCCTCCTTATCTATATACCCTTCTTCTCCCTTCTTAGATGATTCTCCACCGCCCACTTTGATCCATATTTCTCCCTCTTCTTACGTTCCCCTTTCTCCATTTCACCCCGTCTCTCTCCCCCCACCCCTCACCTGGGCGAGCCAATGTACCTGGTAATTACGGTGGGTTTAGTATCGTGGTTAGTGCCATGTTGATGAGGCAAGCTGAGAGGCGCACGTGTCTCCAAGGCTGGCTGGCGCTCCTCTCTTCCTCTCTCTCGTCTTTTTCTTTTTATTTACTTTTTTTACTTTTTCTCTCTCTCCCTTTCCCCTCTCTCTGTATCAGAAAGGAATGTCTGCATGGGGCACCTACACCCACGAAGCTGAAGAGAGTCGTGACACGTCCTCGGAGGGGAGGGGGTGATGGGGGGGGGGGCGTGTTGACCCCGGCATCCTCTGCGGATAATCCGAGGAATGAATGGTGAATGAGGAGAGGGGAGGGGGAGGTAGCATGACGTGAATTAGACGTGGGACATCGAGTTTGTGATCCAAGTACCATGGGGACGACGCGAGTAGTAAGTTAATCCGTAGGATATAGGAATAACGTGTGGGTCACCTGGCGATTCCATGCGATTGCTGCGAGATGACCCGTGTGTGGCCCAAGGGGGTATGCGACTCATCTTCCTTGGCTCCTTTGTTCTTGAGGAACACAAGTCTAGGACTAAAGTTACAGAGGATACATTGGCTATCACACAAAACCATCCGTGCATGGCTTTTTAGAAACAGTTTGTAGATGACTCGGAGAACCCCTAGCCTTGACCTGGACGGGATACAACATGAGCAAACGCTGATTTCACGAGTCGCGTACGAGAGTCGGTCGTGGGTGGTCGGTCGGTCGACCGATTTGTCGGTTATCGCAGCGCATGCTAGAGTTTGCACGAAACGCTTTGCATTATTGACATGGGGAGAGAAGTGTCGATTATACATAACCTTCGCGATGTGTCTCTTTACCACGCACATTTCAAGGTGGGGTAGGGAGAGGAGTAGTGAGGGGAAGCAGGAGGAGGAGAAAGAGGAGGGGTAGACTTCCGTACTTCTCTACTTTTTGTACGTCTGATCCTCTTCGCCAACGTTGCCGACGCAACTGTCGGTCCCTGTCTTCTTTTCCCTGCGTCACCGCCTCCCCCGTTGCCTCATTGGGAGAATTCTACCTTCTTTTCCTCCTCGCCACGCCATCCTGCTCCTTCGCCCCCCCCCTCCTCGCCTCCCTTCTTTCCCGTCCGACAGAACAAGACTTCACCCGCCTGCGAGCGCATCAGACTTGCAAATCTCGGGAAAACTTAAGAAGACGGAGGAGCGGAGTTGTCTTAAGTCAATAGAGAGAGAGAGAGAGAGAGAGAGAAGAGAGAGATTGAGAATCTGATTCTAGAGACACTGCAAAGTACCTGCAGTTGCACGCGAGTTGAAAGGGGACGATGTAAATAAGACGAGGTGGCAGACGAGTTGCATATTCGGGTTAATGAGACGATCATCCCGGGCTATTGATCGGGGGAAGGGTGTTGGGGGGGGGGGGTAGTAGGAAGGGGAAACGTAAGGACATTAGCATACGGTAATGGCTAAATGCTAAGAGCTTTCCATTCGTCCTGAGAAGGCAGTTTTAAACGCCGAGAATTGCGGGAAAATGTATTTTTATGTCTATACGCACGTACAAACATAAAAGTGAATGAGTGATTGAGCTGAGTGAGAATGAGAGAGAGCTTACATGATTGTTGTTTTCGAAAGAAGGAAAGCTACCGTAAAATTCACACCGGTTTTTTCTGGGGGGGGAGAAGTTTTGTCGAAGTTGGGTGTTGCGTTATTGACGCGTGTCGCTGACTGGCCAACTGGAGCCATCGGAGGAATATGTTATGTTCATTGCCGCGCCCGCTTCGCCCACCAACACCTCGTTACGGGAGGGAAAGGTAAGGGAGGGGGGTGGGCGTCGGGACGGAGGAAGTGCGAAAGTTTTCCTCTGCGCGGCCGCCGTCTGCCCTGGGTCTTTTTCCCCTCTCTGTCTGCCCCGTTTCTCTCTGCTTATCCCCACTCTCTCTTCCTTTCGTGCCTGTCTCCCCCTCAACCTCCCTCAAGTTGTAAGACGAGGAAGGTGTGTAGAAGAGACCGACATGTGGGTCGCTGAGGTAACAGAGGGCGGGGGAGCGGGGGAGAGCAGAAAGGAGTGAGGGGTTGGGGAGAGGGGAGGAGAAAGAGAGGGGTGGGGAGAGGGGAGGAGAAAGAGAGGGGGGGGAGAGGGGAGGAGAAGAGAGACGGGGGGATTGGACAGGGGAGAGTGATGACGTTGTCCGGTGTGGCATGTCAGTCTTGGTTCTGGTATGCCCGAAATGAGCGTGCCCGCGTGCCATGAATCATGTTCTTTACGGCGCAGGCCACATGATACACCGCATGATGTGCCCAACATAGCAGACCGCTGACTGACTGACTGACTGACTTGACAGACTAGCTGGCTGACTGACTGACTGGGGAGTCAGGAGAGCGGACACCAACGCCGAACGACCAGCGCTTTAATAAATTACTGAGCACGTGCTGCTCTCCCCCGCCTCCCCCTCGCCCTCTTTTTTTTTCGTTCTTTCTTTCTTTCTCTTCACCACCCCCTCCCCTCGTCTCACCTCGTATTACCTGTAATGATTCTTCCTCTCGCTGCTGATTGGAGGGGGGGGGGGGAAGGGAAAAGAAGGCTAAGGAGCAATGAAGGGAAAGAGGGAAGGGAAAACGAATGACCGCCAGACCTCGCCCCAGATTCGTTGCGTTGAGCTGCGCCGACCGGTAATGCGATCGGCCAGGGTCTGGAGCAGCGCTTTCGGTCAGGAATGGTCGTTGCAGCGTTGTTGCAAACAGGGCTGATCATTCGGCCAGGTAAGGCGCGTGCGGTGGCCGACACTAGTGCTTTACACGAGCATGTAACTTAAAGCCACACACGCCCCCCGCCCCCTACCCTTTCCCCTTCCTTCCCCTCTCTTCTTGCCTCCCTTCCCTCTCCCCCTCCGCCTTCCTCCACCTCTCTTCTCCCCCACACACGCCTCCCCTTCCCATTCTCCTATCTCTCGCGAGCGGTGAAATGAAGTTGAGGTTGAAGCTTTTTATGACAATGGCCGGTGATTTGTTTAACTTCTTTCCTTTCTTTCGGGGCCAGCAATAAGCCCGGGATCACATACCAGCTAGGGAGGGAAGGGGGGGAGGAGGAAGCAACGCGAGGGAGGTAAGCAGACCACTAGGAAGGAAGGGACGGAGAGAGGGAGGGATAACGACAGATCAGAAAGAAAGGAATGACAGTAGGATGCAGGGAAGGGATAAAATCAGAATAAAGTATGGATGGAGATGGGAAGGAAGGAAGGGATAAATCCGGAACAGAAAGGCGGGACGAAGGGAGGAAGTTGCAAGGAAAGTATTCGGACAGAACAGAGAGAGAGAAAACAGTAGTAAGAAGGAAAGAAGGGAGAATACAAAACAGAAAGGAAGAAGCAAGTAGGGAAGCAGGCAAACAAGCAGGCACAGAGGACAGAGGGCACTGGGATCGCATGTAGGGCAGGGGAGCGCCTGTTACCGCGCCTTTATAAAGGTGAAAGGGAGACGCGTCGTGAGCGAGACGGGAGTGGGAGTGCGTGCGTTGGACTCTGCGCCGAGGGGAGTCGAGGGGAGCGGACGGCGGAAAGGGGGGGAGGGGGGCTGATGGGTGAGGGGAGAGGGACGAGTCGAAGCAGCGGGAGATGGGACACGGGTTTCATTACTTCACCTGCCAAAAACCCGCCATATCTGTCCGTCATAACTTTCCCTCCTAAGACTCGTCAGTCCTTTTTTTATCATCACCACTACTTCCTCCTCCCCCCTCCCTTTCTTCCTCTCTTCTCTTCTCTTCGACCTTCTTCGTATTCCTCACTCCTTCCTATCTATCTTCTCCCCCATCCTCTTCCTCCTCCATTCCCCCCCCCCTTGCCCCCCCCCCACCTCATCGCGATCACCTAATCAGAATGTTGGCAGGAGTCTCGCCAGTCTTGTACCTTGTGACGCTTGACAGTACACCTGTATGTTACCTGGATAGTCATTTCAGTATGTGTAAGCATCACATGTGATTTTTTTTTTTTTTTTTTTTTTTCTTAGTTTAGTTCCCATCCTCTTCTCTTCTCTTCCTCTCTCGCTCATCCTTCTCCCGGTCGGTCGCTCATTATTAGGATAATAAGATGATAATGAAGATGGGTTTTTCGCCTCTATGGTTTGTCTCTTCTCTATATCGTCCTTCTTTCCCCAAATCATCTTCCTCCTCTTGCTCTTCCTCGTCGGTATTTACATCCCGAGAGTGTGCGCCGTAAGTTTCTCGCTTTTTAGCGAAGGGTCACGTTTGCGGCTCTGAAATTTTATGGCATTTTGGGAGGCATTCGAGCGTTGATTGACCTGTTAAGACGCCACTGTGGATTGGATTTTTTTTTTTTTTTCTCTCTCCCCCCATTCCCTTTTTATTCTGTTTTTACCATTATTATTCTTGGTATGCGGGCATTCGCGGAATTCCCAAGAGCTTGTTTTGCTCTCGTGCGGGCGTCTGTCGCCAGGTGATGATGGCGGTGTTGGTTTCGATGTGGATGCGGGTACAGGAATGTGTGCTGGCGACGCGGGTTTGGCATAGGGAGGAAGGGAAGGATGGGGGGGGGGTTGCCGAGGAAGGGTAAGGGTTGAAGGACGAGAAAGGAACTTTTCATTTTTCTGCTTATTATAGATTGGTGTTATGGTTTGTATATTATATATATTTATTGGTCACATATTAATTGTTTTCATTTTTTCCAGCCAACGAAACTGAATGTGTACAAGAATGACGCGGAGAGCTGGGACTTCACAAACCCCAATGTTGGTAAGTGTCGAATACATTTTTCTAGATTTAACGTATCCAACTCTCGTCGCTCCCAGTCCCCTCCCCCCTCCCCCGTCTCCCCCCCCTCCTTCCCTCCGTTTCCTCTGTCTCGAGGTAAATCCTTTACCTGTATAATTCCTTTTCTCCCCTCTTTCTTCCTCCTCCTCCTCCCACATCCCTCCCTTTCTCCGCCCCCCCATGTCCTTTCTCCTCCTCCAGTTTGTTGTTCTTTGTGCATTCCTGTCTGTCCTTCCCTGTCCTGCAATTTCCTCTATCCTGACTCCGTCTTTTCCATCGTCTTGGCCTTTAATTCCTTATGCTTTCCTTCTCGTTTCTATCCTTACTTCTCCCTCTTCTGCATCTTCTTATCCACTCCACGCCTCTCTCTCTCTCCTTTCAACTTTCTCCTTTCCTTCTCTCTTCCCTTCTTTTCTTTCATCCCAAACTTCTGTTCCTCGTCCCTTCTTTCCTCCTTTCCTCCTCCTCTCCGCTTCTTCCATCCTGTCGTCGTCCCACCCTCCCTCCTTCCCTTCACCCCCTCTTCCCCTTCCCTCCTCCTACCCCTTTACCCCCTCTTCCCCTTCCCCCCTCTTCTCCTCCATCCCTTGGACCTTCACCTGAACAGCCAGCCTCCCAGGTTCCTCCTCGGCCCCGCCTCCTCCCCTCCTGGCCGCCCTCGGTGATCTCCTGCCAAAGGGCATGAGGCTGGAGGCGAGAAGTCCGTGCGTTTGTGCGGCACCCGGTGTCCTGTAAGCCCGGCGAGAAGAGGGTGGGAGGAGGAGAGGGAGAAATATTCGCGGAGGCTTCCTTGGGGCTTCCCTGGAGACTTCTTGGAGGCTGGCTGTGACGTGGCTGGGGGCGAGGGCGAGATTTTTTTTCATTATTATTATTACTACTATTACCATTTTCATCCGTAAAGTTCTCAAGATTCCGTTCAGCTCTTTTATTGCTCATGTGACTGTGTCAAGCCAAAATGATGATAATCTTTTGTGATTTGGATTTAAGTTGTAGTTTTGGTCGCGTTGGTGATAGATTACAGAGGGTGTTGCTGTCGTTGGCTCCGCTGGGACGGCAACACTCTCCGTCTGAGGCCGAGGGCTCCTACAGAGTTACACAGCACCACAACTACAAGGAAACCACGAGGCGTGCCCGCCCTCGCTCGCGCCCACACGCCACATGCCACACGCCCGTAGCTGTACAGGCCACAGAGAGAGAGTGCGTGCACGTGTCTCTGCGTGCGTGCGCGCGTGTGTGTGTGCGTGTGTGCGTGCGCGTGGGGCGGAGGAAGGGCGGTGGGGTGGTGGCGCCGCCCGCGCCCCCTCCGCTGCAGGGCGTGCGCCGGGCGGCACAGCACCCCCTCCCCGCCCTCCCCCCGCCCCGCCACCATCGGGTACCTTATATCTACAACCACAACTACCATCGCAGCTCCTCATATAGCAGACTCCACCACCACCATCAGCACCTCAGCCAAAAATACTTTATATATATTTTATATAGACAAATCTTTAATGTACGCTCTTTTTTATACTTCTAGTACTTGGCCTTCCCCCTCCCCCTTTCAGTCTGTTTTTTTCCAAGTCTCGTGACCTTGTAGTGATGCTGAAATCCCAGACGTTCTCTCAGTACAAGCCATGTTGATCTGTATACTAATTGTCTCTTTTAAAGGTTATCTTTTTCTCACCTTTTCTGGTGTTCTTTTTGACGTGCCCTTTTGACTTCACTTGATTTCTGTCGTTTGCCTCCATTTTTTGACTGACTGGACTGACTTGACTGTCCTTGTCCTCACTCTCCCTCCAACCCTCCCTCCCGAGCTGACTGAATGACTGACTTTACCTGCTTGACTGCCTCCCCATTCCCAGCCCCTTCATTCCCTACTTTTTGATTGAATTATTGACACATTTCCCCAGCCATGCCCAATTTTGTGCACCCTCAAAATCCCTCACTTCTGTCCATTACTGCTCCCTCCCTGCCTCCGCTCCCCCCCCCCCCTTTTTTGACAACTGTCCCCCTTTCTGCCCCCCCCCTCCCCCTTCCCAAATTCGACAACAGTATAGACAGTAGTAAGTAGAACTCCCTTTTCCTTCCAGCATGAAACGTAGATGAATCGTATATTTTATAACTTCCTTGTAAGTCTCTTGAGCAAGATTTTCAAGAATATATATATATATATATACTCGTATTTCTATATCTATATACTTGAGTACATGAGTACAACACACAAAAAAGAGAGAGGTGGACAAATCTAGTGTGGAATGAACGAGTGAACGAGCTGCAAGAGCGAGCGAGTGCGTGCGAGCAAGAGTGAAAGTAGATGATGAAAAAAGAAAAAATCAGAATTAACTCCAGAAAAAATAGTAGCAGGACTCCAAATTTAGGTGTAGGAGGGCTGGTGTGGGTGACCTTTCGGCGTGTTCATATTTTATAATACGGGTTGGTGTGGTTGTGGCCCCCGCTGGAAACTCTTTAGCACTGATGTCGTCGTGGTGTGGTTGTGGTTGACGAGCCTTCCTGGGCCTCGAGGGGGGGAGGGGGGTGCGTGCGTGTCGTTCACTTCGTCTGCGCCGTCGTGGTCGCTCAACGTCGTCGTCCTTCTGTCTGTCTGTCTGTCTCTGTCTCTGCGTTGTTCATGTCTTGGGCGTTTGAGGTCTGGCTTTTTTTTTTGGGGGGGGGGGGTATTATCTAAATCTTCCTTTCTTGTTTGCTTTGGTTTCCATTTTCAGTTATCATTTTATTCTGTCTTCTCCTTTTGTTCCTCGTCCTTATGTTTTTTTTGTGTAATGTTCCATTTTTTCTGTTACTTCGTACTACTCAATCTTCTCGTATGTCTTCCTTCTCTTCTTTTCCGTCTGCGATAAGTGGTCCTGGTGTTCGCTCCCTTTCATTTTGTGCATTCTTTCCACCTTTTACTTTTACTACATGCTTTCTTTCTCTCCTCCTTTTTTTTCTCTCTCCTCTCCTTCACCCTTTCTCCATTTGTTTCCTCTTCCTCCTCCTTTCTTCCCTCTCTCCCTCCTCTCCTCCTCCTTTCTTCCCTCTCTCCCTCCTCTCCTCCTGCCTTGACGGCGATCGGGCGGCCATGTCCCTTTCGGGCAGGTTCCCTTGCCTTGATGACGAAGTTGCGTCTGGTCGGTTCGTATTTCCCTTTTCTTGAATTCTCCTTTCTCGTTTTCTTTTCGCTCTCTCCCTCTTGTTCGTTTTGTTGATCTCCCCCCCCCCCCCTCTCTCTCTCTCTCTCTCTCTCTCTCTCTCTTCCTCTCTCTCTCTCTCTCTCTCTTCCTCTGTCTCTCTCTCTCTCTCTTCTCTTCTCTCTCTCTCTCTCCTCTCTTCTCTCTCCTCTGCTCTCTCTCTCCTCTTTCCTCTTCTCTCTCTCTCTTCTCTTGTCTCTCTCCTCTCTCTCTCTCTCTCTTTCTCTCTCTTCTCTCTCTCTTCTCTCTCCTCTCTTCCTCTCTCTCTCTTCTCTCTCCTCTCTCTCTCTCTTCCTCTCTCTTCTCTCTCTCCTCTCTCTCTCTCTCTCGTGTCTCCTCTCTCTCTCTCTCTCTCTCTCTTCGTGTCTTCTTCTCTCTCTCTCTCTCTCTCTTCGTGTCTTCTTCTCTCTCTCTCTCTCTCTCTCTCTCTTCTCTCCTCCTCTCTCGTCGTCTTCTCTCTCTCTCTCTCTCTCTCTCTCTCTCTCTCTCTCTCTCTCTCTCTCTCGTTGTCTGGTTCTTCTTCTTTTTTTTCATGGTCCTCTTCATATTCACTACAGTTTGTCTCGTTTTCTTGTTTTCGTAATTTTCATATTCTGCGGCTTTTGTCTTTTGCAACTTATCTTCGGCCGTTCATGCTTTCGACGTCATTCAGGTATGAGAGAGAGAGAGAGAGAGAGAGGGAGAGGGAGAGGGAGAGAATTAGGAATGGGTTGCTTGGAGGAGTTGGGGGAAGGGGGGGGGGGTGATATGACCTAAACGGTTGTGGGTTTGAGTAAAAGTGACGTTTCTTTTCAAAGGGAATAGCGGGAATGGCGAAGAATGCGTCAATTTGAAGGGATTAGTGCCGGTTAAAAGTGTGAATGTGTGACGGTGGGTTGGGTAATGGACCTAAGGGCAAAAGGAAAATTGTTCGTGCTTGTAGGAGGGGGATAGCCGATT